>NW_027362847.1:6120000-6367162 GCF_046119375.1 Phyllobates terribilis | reverse complement strand
CCAGGCTCGGGGCGGACGGGCCCCACAGTCCGGACACGGGGCTTGTCCCGGGGCAGGCGGCCCCACAGTCCAGACCTGAGGCTAGACCAGGGGCAGGCGGCCCCGCAGTCCAGACACGGGGTGGACGGGCCCCACAGTCCTGACATGGGGCGGACATGCCCCACAGTCCAGACCCGGGGCAGGCGGCCCCACAGTCCAGACTCGGGGCGAGCGGGGGGCCCCACAGTCCGTACCCGGTGCGGGCGGGGGGCCCCACAGTCCAGGCTCAGGGCGGACGGGCCCCACAGTCCAGGCTCGGGGCGGACGGGCCCCACAGTCCGGACACGGGGCTTGTCCCGGGGCAGGCGGCCCCACAGTCCAGACCTGAGGCTAGACCAGGGGCAGGCGGCCCCACAGTCCAGACACAGGGTGGACGGGCCCCACAGTCCTGACATGGGGCGGACATGCCCCACAGTCCAGACTCGGGGCGAGCGGGGGGCCCCACAGTCCGTACCCGGTGCGGGCGGGGGGCCCCACAGTCCAGGCTCAGGGCGGACGGGCCCCACAGTCCAGGCTCGGGGCGGACGGGCCCCACAGTCCGGACACGGGGCTAGTCCCGGGGCAGGCGGCCCCACAGTCCAGACCTGAGGCTAGACCAGGGGCAGGCGGCCCCACAGTTCTGACACGGGGTGGGCATGCCCCACAGTCCTGACCTGCGGCTAGAGCCGGGGCAGGCGGCCCCACAGTCCGGACACGGGGTGGACGGGCCCCACAGTCCTGACATGGGGCGGACATGCCCCACAGTCCAGACCCGGGGCAGGCGGCCCCACAGTCCAGACTCGGGGCGAGCGGGGGGCCCCACAGTCCGTACCCGGTGCGGGCGGGGGGCCCCACAGTCCAGGCTTAGGGCGGACGGGCCCCACAGTCCAGGTTCGGGGCGGACGGGCCCCACAGTCCGGACACGGGGCTAGTCCCGGGGCAGGCGGCCCCACAGTCCAGACCTGAGGCTAGACCAGGGGCAGGCGGCCCCACAGTCCAGACACGGGGTGGACGGGCCCCACAGTCCTGACATGGGGCGGACATGCCCCACAGTCCAGACCCGGGGCAGGCTTCCCCACAGTCCAGACTCGGGGCGAGCGGGGGGCCCCACAGTCCGTACCCGGGGCGGGCGGGGGGCCCTACAGTCCAGACCTGGGGCTAGACTCGGGCGGGCGGCCCCACCGTCCGGACCTGGGGCGGGCGGGGGGCCCCACAGTCCAGACCTGGGGCTAGACCTGATGCAGGCGGCCCCACAGTCCGGACACGGGGCGGACGGGCCCATAGTCCGGACACTGGGTGGCCGCAGTCCGGATATAGGGCGTCCGGGCCCCACAGTCCAGGCTCGGGGCTAGACCCGAGACGGACGGGCCCCACAGTCCAAGCTTGGGGCGGGCGTGCCCCACAGACCGGAAACGGGGCTAGACCCGGGGCAGGCGGCCCCAAAGTCCAGACACGGGGCGGATGAGCCCCACAGTCTGGACACGGGGCGGATGAGCCCCACAGTCTGGACACGGTGCGGGCGAGCCCCACAGTCAGGACACGGGGCGGGCGAGCCCCACAGTCAGGACACGGGGCGGGCGAGCCCCACAGTCAGGACACGGGGCGGGCGGACACGGGGTGGACCCCACAGTCAGGACATGGGGCGGGCGGGCCCCACAGTCAGGACATGGGGCGGGCGGGCGGGCCCCACAGTCAGGACATGGGGCGGGCGGACCCCACAGTCAGGACATGGGGCGGGGGGCCCCACAGTCAGGACATGGGGCTAGACTCGGGGCGGGCGGCCCCACCGTCCGGACCTGGGGCGGGCGGGGGGCCCCACAGTCCAGACCTGGGGCTAGACCCCATGCAGGCGGCCCCACAGTCCGGACACGGGTCGGACGGGCCCATAGTTCGGACACTGGGCGGCCGCAGTCCGGATATAGGGCGGCCGGGCCCCACAGTCCAGGCTCGGGGCTAGACCCGGGACGGACGGGCCTCACAGTTCAAGCTTGGGGCGGGCGTGCCCCACAGACCGGAAACGGGGCTAGACCCGGGGCAGGCGGCCCCAAAGTCCTGACACGGGGCGGATGAGCCCCACAGTCTGGACACGGGGCGGATGAGCCCCACAGTCTGGACACGGGACGGATGAGCCCCACAGTCTGGACACGGGGCGGGCGAGCCCCACAGTCAGGACACGGGGCGGGCGAGCCCCACAGTCAGGACACGGGGCGGGCGGGCTCCACAGTGAGGATATGGGGCGGGCGGGCGGGCGGGCCCGGGCGGGCGGGCCCCACAGTCAGGACATGGGGCGGGCGGGCCCCGGGCCCCACAGTCAGGACATGGGGCGGGCGGGCCCCGGGCCCCACAGTCAGGACATGGGGCGGGCAGTCAGGACATGGGGCGGGCAGTCAGGACATGGGGCGGGCAGTCAGGACATGGGGCGGGCGGGCCCCACAGTCAGGACATGGGGCGGGCGGGCCCCACAGTCCGGACACCGGGCGGACGGGCCCCACAGTCCGGACACGGGGTGGACGGTCCCCACAGTCCGGACACGGGGCTAGTCCCGGGGCAGGCGGCCCCAAAGTCCGGACACGGGGCGAATGAGCCCCACAGTCTGGACACGGGGCGGGCGAGCCCCACAGTCTGGACACGGGGCAGGCGAGCCCCACAGTCAGGACACGGGGCGGGCGGGACCCACAGTCAGGACACGGGGCGGATGGGCCCCACAGTCCAGGCTTGGGGCGGACGGGCCTCACAGTCCGGACACGGGGCTAGTCCCGGGGCAGGCGGCCCCACAGTCCGGACACGGGGCGGACGGGCCCCACAGTCCGGACACGGGGTGGACGGGCCCCACAGTCCGGACACGGGGCTAGTCCCGGGGCAGGCGGCCCCAAAGTCCGGACACGGGGCGAATGAGCCCCACAGTCTGGACACGAGGCGGGCGAGCCCCACAGTCTGGACACGGGGCAGGCGAGCCCCACAGTCAGGACACGGGGCGGGCGGGACCCACAGTCAGGACACGGGGCGGACGGGCCCCACAGTCCAGGCTCGGGGCGGGCGGGCCCCACAGTCAGGACATGGGGCGGGCGAACCCCACAGTCAGAACATGGGGCGGGCGGGCGGGCGGCCCGCCCCACATTCAGGACAAGGGGCGGGCGGGCTCCACAGTCAGGATATGGGGCGGGCAGTCAGGACATGGGGCGGGCGGGCAGTCAGGACATGGGGCGGGCGGGCCCCACAGTCAGGACACGGGGCGGGCGGGGGCGGGCGGGCCCCACAGTCAGGACACGGGGCGGGCGGGCCCTACAGTCCAGACCTTGGTCTAGACCCGGGGCAGGCGGCCCACAGTCCAGACACGGGGTGGACGGGCCCCACAGTCCGGACACGGGGCGGGCATGCCCCATAGTCCAGACCTGGGGCTAGACCCGGGGCAGGCGGCCCCACAGTCCAGACCTGAGGCTAGACCCTTGGCCGTCGGTCCCATATTCTAGACACGGGGTAGACGGGCCTCACAGACCTGACACGGGGCGGACATGCCCCACAGTCCAGACCTGGGGCTAGACCCGGGGCAGGCGACCCACAGTCCGGACACGGGGTGGACGGGCCCCACAGTCCGGACACGGGGTGAACGGGCCCCACAGTCCGGACATGGGGTGAACGGGCCCCACAGTCCGGACACGGGGTGGACGGGCCCCACAGTCCGGACACGGGGTGGACGGGCCCCACAGTCCGGACACGGGGTGGACGGGCCCCACAGTCCGGACACGGGGTGGACGGGCCCCACAGTCCGGACACGGGGTGGACGGACCCACAGTCCGGACACGGGGTGGACGGGCCCCACATTCCAGACACGGGGTGGACGGGCCCCACATTCCGGACACGGGGTGGACGGGCCCCACAGTCCGGACACGTGGTGGATGGGCCCCACAGTCCGGACACGGGGTGGACGGGCCCCACAGTCCGGACACGAGGTGGACGGGCCCCACAGTCCGGACACGGGGCGGACGGGCCCCACAGTCCGGACACGGGGCGGACGGGCCCCACAGTCCGGGCTCGGGGCGGACGGGCCTCACAGTCCGGACACCGGGCTAGTCCCGGGGCAGGCGGCCCCAAAGTCCGGACACGGGGCGAATGAGCCCCACAGTCTGGACACGGGGCGGGCGAGCCCCACAGTCTGGACACGGGGCAGGCGAGCCCCACAGTCAGGACACGGGGCGGGCGGGACCCACAGTCAGGACACGGGGCCGACGGGCCCCACAGTCCAGGCTCGGGGCGGACGGGCCTCACAGTCCGGACACGGGGCTAGTCCCGGGGCAGGCGGCCCCAAAGTCCGGACACGGGGGAATGAGCCCCACAGTCTGGACACGGGGCGGGCGAGCCCCACAGTCTGGACACGGGGCAGGCGAGCCCCACAGTCAGGACACGGGGCGGGCGGGACCCACAGTCAGGACACGGGGCCGACGGGCCCCACAGTCCAGGCTCGGGGCGGACGGGCCTCACAGTCCGGACACGGGGCTAGTCCCGGGGCAGGCGGCCCCAAAGTCCGGACACGGGGCGGACGGGCCCCACAGTCCGGACACGGGGCGGACGGGCCCCACAGTCCGGACACGGGGCGGACGGGCCCCACAGTCCGGACACGGGGCTAGTCCCGGGGCAGGCGGCCCCAAAGTCCGGACACGGGGTGAATGAGCCCCACAGTCTGGACACGAGGCGGGCGAGCCCCACAGTCTGGACACGGGGCAGGCGAGCCCCACAGTCAGGACACGGGGCGGGCGGGACCCACAGTCAGGACACAGGGCGGACGGGCCCCACAGTCCAGGCTCGGGGCGGGCGGGCCCCACAGTCAGGACATGGGGCGGGCGGACCCCACAGTCAGAACATGGGGCGGGCGGGCGGCCCGCCCCACATTCAGGACAAGGGGCGGGCGGGCTCCACAGTCAGGATATGGGGCGGGCAGTCAGGACATGGGGCGGGCGGGCCCCACAGTCAGGACACGGGGCGGGCGGGCGGGCCCCACAGTCAGGACACGGGGCGGGCGGGCCCTACAGTCCAGACCTTGGTCTAGACCCGGGGCAGGCGGCCCACAGTCCAGACACGGGGTGGACGGGCCCCACAGTCCGGACACGGGGCGGGCATGCCCCATAGTCCAGACCTGGGGCTAGACCCGGGGCAGGCGGCCCCACAGTCCAGACCTGAGGCTAGACCCTTGGCAGGCGGTCCCATATTCTAGACACGGGGTGGACGGGCCTCACAGACCTGACACGGGGCGGACATGCCCCACAGTCCAGACCTGGGGCTAGACCCGGGGCAGGCGACCCACAGTCCGGACACGGGGTGGACGGGCCCCACAGTCCGGACACGGGGTGGACGGGCCCCACAGTCCGGACACGGGGTGGACGGGCCCCACAGTCCGGACACGGGGTGGACGGGCCCCACAGTCCGGACACGGGGTGGACGGGCCCCACAGTCCGGACACGGGGTGGACGGGCCCCACAGTCCGGACACGGGGTGGACGGGCCCCACAGTCCGGACACGGGGTGGACGGGCCCCACAGTCCGGACACGGGGCGGACGGGCCCCACAGTCCGGACACGGGGCGGACGGGCCCCACAGTCCGGACACGGGGCGGACGGGCCCCACAGTCCGGACACGGGGCGGACGGGCCCCACAGTCCGGACACGGGGCGGACGGGCCCCACAGTCCGGACACGGGGCGGACGGGCCCCACAGTCCGGACACGGGGCGGACGGGCCCCACAGTCCGGACACGGGGCGGACGGGCCCCACAGTCCGGACACGGGGCGGACGGGCCCCACAGTCCGGACACGGGGCGGACGGGCCCCACAGTCCGGGCTCGGGGCGTACGGGCCTCACAGTCCGGACACGGGGCTAGTCCCGGGGCAGGCGGCCCCAAAGTCCGGACACGGGGCGGACGGGCCCCACAGTCCGGACACGGGTTGGACGGGCCCCACAATCTGGACACGGGGTGGACGGGCCCCACAGTCCGGACACGGGGCTAGTCCCGGGGCAGGCGGCCCCAAAGTCCGGACACGGGGCGAATGAGCCCCACAGTCTGGACACGGGGCGGGCGAGCCCCACAGTCTGGACACGGGGCGGGCGAGCCCCACAGTCAGGACACGGGGCGGGCGAGCCCCACAGTCAGGACACGGGGCGGGCGGGAACCACAGTCAGGACACGGGACAGACGGGCCCCACAGTCCAGACCTGGGGCTAGACCCGGGGCAGGCGACCCACAGTCCGGACACGGGGTGGACGGGCCCCACAGTCCGGACACGGGGTGGACGGGCCCCACAGTCCGGACACGGGGTGGACGGGCCCCACAGTCCGGACACGGGGTGGACGGGCCCCACAGTCCGGACACGGGGTGGACGGGCCCCACAGTCCGGACACGGGGTGGACGGGCCCCACAGTCCGGACACGGGGTGGACGGGCCCCACAGTCCGGACACGGGGTGGACGGGCCCCACAGTCCGGACACGGGGTGAACGGGCCCCACAGTCCGGACACGGGGTGGACGGGCCCCACAGTCCGGACACGGGGTGAACTGGCCCCTCAGTCCGGACACGGGGTGAACGGGCCCCACAGTCCGGACACGGGGTGGACGGGCCCCACAGTCCGGACACGGGGTGGACGGGCCCCACAGTCCGGACACGGGGTGGACGGGCCCCACAGTCCGGACACGGGGTGGACGGGCCCCACAGTCCGGACACGGGGTGGACGGGCCCCACAGTCCGGACACGGGGTGGACGGGCCCCACAGTCCGGACACGGGGTGGACGGGCCCCACAGTCCGGACACGGGGTGGACGGGCCCCACAGTCCGGACACGGGGTGGACGGGCCCCACAGTCCGGACACGGGGTGGACGGGCCCCACAGTCCGGACACGGGGTGGACGGGCCCCACAGTCCGGACACGGGGCGGACGGGCCCCACAGTCCGGACACGGGGCGGACGGGCCCCACAGTCCGGGCTCGGGGCGGACGGGCCTCACAGTCCGGACACCGGGCTAGTCCCGGGGCAGGCGGCCCCAAAGTCCGGACACGGAGCGAATGAGCCCCACAGTCTGGACACGGGGCGGGCGAGCCCCACAGTCTGGACACGGGGCAGGCGAGCCCCACAGTCAGGACACGGTGCGGGCGGGACCCACAGTCAGGACACGGGGCCGACGGGCCCCACAGTCCAGGCTCGGGGCGGACGGGCCTCACAGTCCGGACACGGGGCTAGTCCCGGGGCAGGCGGCCCCAAAGTCCGGACACGGGGGAATGAGCCCCACAGTCTGGACACGGGGCGGGCGAGCCCCACAGTCTGGACACGGGGCAGGCGAGCCCCACAGTCAGGACACGGGGCGGGCGGGACCCACAGTCAGGACACGGGGCCGACGGGCCCCACAGTCCAGGCTCGGGGCGGACGGGCCTCACAGTCCGGACACGGGGCTAGTCCCGGGGCAGGCGGCCCCAAAGTCCGGACACGGGGCGGACGGGCCCCACAGTCCGGACACGGGGCGGACGGGCCCCACAGTCCGGACACGGGGCGGACGGGCCCCACAGTCCGGACACGGGGCTAGTCCCGGGGCAGGCGGCCCCAAAGTCCGGACACGGGGTGAATGAGCCCCACAGTCTGGACACGAGGCGGGCGAGCCCCACAGTCTGGACACGGGGCAGGCGAGCCCCACAGTCAGGACACGGGGCGGGCGGGACCCACAGTCAGGACACAGGGCGGACGGGCCCCACAGTCCAGGCTCGGGGCGGGCGGGCCCCACAGTCAGGACATGGGGCGGGCGGACCCCACAGTCAGAACATGGGGCGGGCGGGCGGCCCGCCCCACATTCAGGACAAGGGGCGGGCGGGCTCCACAGTCAGGATATGGGGCGGGCAGTCAGGACATGGGGCGGGCGGGCCCCACAGTCAGGACACGGGGCGGGCGGGCGGGCCCCACAGTCAGGACACGGGGCGGGCGGGCCCTACAGTCCAGACCTTGGTCTAGACCCGGGGCAGGCGGCCCACAGTCCAGACACGGGGTGGACGGGCCCCACAGTCCGGACACGGGGCGGGCATGCCCCATAGTCCAGACCTGGGGCTAGACCCGGGGCAGGCGGCCCCACAGTCCAGACCTGAGGCTAGACCCTTGGCAGGCGGTCCCATATTCTAGACACGGGGTGGACGGGCCTCACAGACCTGACACGGGGCGGACATGCCCCACAGTCCAGACCTGGGGCTAGACCCGGGGCAGGCGACCCACAGTCCGGACACGGGGTGGACGGGCCCCACAGTCCGGACACGGGGTGGACGGGCCCCACAGTCCGGACACGGGGTGGACGGGCCCCACAGTCCGGACACGGGGTGGACGGGCCCCACAGTCCGGACACGGGGTGGACGGGCCCCACAGTCCGGACACGGGGTGGACGGGCCCCACAGTCCGGACACGGGGTGGACGGGCCCCACAGTCCGGACACGGGGCGGACGGGCCCACAGTCCGGACACGGGGCGGACGGGCCCCACAGTCCGGACACGGGGCGGACGGGCCCCACAGTCCGGACACGGGGCGGACGGGCCCCACAGTCCGGACACGGGGCGGACGGGCCCCACAGTCCGGACACGGGGCGGACGGGCCCCACAGTCCGGACACGGGGCGGACGGGCCCCACAGTCCGGACACGGGGCGGACGGGCCCCACAGTCCGGACACGGGGCGGACGGGCCCCACAGTCCGGGCTCGGGGCGTACGGGCCTCACAGTCCGGACACGGGGCTAGTCCCGGGGCAGGCGGCCCCAAAGTCCGGACACGGGGCGGACGGGCCCCACAGTCCGGACACGGGTTGGACGGGCCCCACAATCTGGACACGGGGTGGACGGGCCCCACAGTCCGGACACGGGGCTAGTCCCGGGGCAGGCGGCCCCAAAGTCCGGACACGGGGCGAATGAGCCCCACAGTCTGGACACGGGGCGGGCGAGCCCCACAGTCTGGACACGGGGCGGGCGAGCCCCACAGTCAGGACACGGGGCGGGCGAGCCCCACAGTCAGGACACGGGGCGGGCGGGAACCACAGTCAGGACACGGGGCAGACGGGCCCCACAGTCCAGACCTGGGGCTAGACCCGGGGCAGGCGACCCACAGTCCGGACACGGGGTGGACGGGCCCCACAGTCCGGACACGGGGTGGACGGGCCCCACAGTCCGGACACGGGGTGGACGGGCCCCACAGTCCGGACACGGGGTGGACGGGCCCCACAGTCCGGACACGGGGTGGACGGGCCCCACAGTCCGGACACGGGGTGGACGGGCCCCACAGTCCGGACACGGGGTGGACGGGCCCCACAGTCCGGACACGGGGTGGACGGGCCCCACAGTCCGGACACGGGGTGGACGGGCCCCACAGTCCGGACACGGGGTGAACTGGCCCCTCAGTCCGGACACGGGGTGAACGGGCCCCACAGTCCGGACACGGGGTGGACGGGCCCCACAGTCCGGACACGGGGTGGACGGGCCCCACAGTCCGGACACGGGGTGGACGGGCCCCACAGTCCGGACACGGGGTGGACGGGCCCCACAGTCCGGACACGGGGTGGACGGGCCCCACAGTCCGGACACGGGGTGGACGGACCCACAGTCCGGACACGGGGTGGACGGGCCCCACAGTCCGGACACGGGGTGGACGGGCCCCACAGTCCGGACACGGGGTGGACGGGCCCCACAGTCCGGACACGGGGTGGACGGGCCCCACAGTCCGGACACGAGGTGGACGGGCCCCACAGTCCGGACACGGGGCGGACGGGCCCCACAGTCCGGACACGGGGCGGACGGGCCCCACAGTCCGGGCTCGGGGCGGACGGGCCTCACAGTCCGGACACGGGGCTAGTCCCGGGGCAGGCGGCCCCAAAGTCCGGACACGGGGCGAATGAGCCCCACAGTCTGGACACGGGGCGGGCGAGCCCCACAGTCTGGACACGGGGCAGGCGAGCCCCACAGTCAGGACACGGGGCGGGCGGGACCCACAGTCAGGACACGGGGCCGACGGGCCCCACAGTCCAGGCTCGGGGCGGACGGGCCTCACAGTCCGGACACGGGGCTAGTCCCGGGGCAGGCGGCCCCAAAGTCCGGACACGGGGCGAATGAGCCCCACAGTCTGGACACGGGGCGGGCGAGCCCCACAGTCTGGACACGGGGCAGGCGAGCCCCACAGTCAGGACACGGGGCGGGCGGGACCCACAGTCAGGACACGGGGCCGACGGGCCCCACAGTCCAGGCTCGGGGCGGACGGGCCTCACAGTCCGGACACGGGGCTAGTCCCGGGGCAGGCGGCCCCACAGTCCGGACACGGGGCGGACGGGCCCCACAGTCCGGACACGGGGCGGACGGGCCCCACAGTCCGGACACGGGGCGGACGGGCCCCACAGTCCGGACACGGGGCTAGTCCCGGGGCAGGCGGCCCCAAAGTCCGGACACGGGGCGAATGAGCCCTACAGTCTGGACACGAGGCGGGCGAGCCCCACAGTCTGGACACGGGGCAGGCGAGCCCCACAGTCTGGACACGGGGCAGGCGAGCCCCACAGTCAGGACACGGGGCGGGCGGGACCCACAGTCAGGACACGGGGCGGACGGGCCCCACAGTCCAGGCTCGGGGCGGGCGGGCCCCACAGTCAGGACATGGGGCGGGCGGACCCCACAGTCAGAACATGGGGCGGGCGGGCGGGCGGCCCGCCCCACATTCAGGACAAGGGGCGGGCGGGCTCCACAGTCAGGATATGGGGCGGGCAGTCAGGACATGGGGCGGGCGGGCGGGCCCCACAGTCAGGACACGGGGCGGGCGGGCCCTACAGTCCAGACCTTGGTCTAGACCCGGGGCAGGCGGCCCACAGTCCAGACACGGGGTGGACGGGCCCCACAGTCCGGACACGGGGCGGGCATGCCCCATAGTCCAGACCTGGGGCTAGACCCGGGGCAGGCGGCCCCACAGTCCAGACCTGAGGCTAGACCCTTGGCAGGCGGTCCCATATTCTAGACACGGGGTGGACGGGCCTCACAGACCTGACACGGGGCGGACATGCCCCACAGTCCAGACCTGGGGCTAGACCCGGGGCAGGCGACCCACAGTCCGGACACGGGGTGGACGGGCCCCACAGTCCGGACACGGGGTGGACGGGCCCCACAGTCCGGACACGGGGTGGACGGGCCCCACAGTCCGGACACGGGGTGGATGGGCCCCACAGTCCGGACACGGGGTGGACGGACCCACAGTCCGGACACGGGGTGGACGGGCCCCACAGTCCGGACACGGGGTGGACGGGCCCCACATTCCGGACACGGGGTGGACGGGCCCCACATTCCGGACACGTGGTGGACGGGCCCCACAGTCCGGACACGGGGCGGACGGGCCCCACAGTCCGGACACGGGGCGGACGGGCCCCACAGTCCGGACACGGGGCGGACGGGCCCCACAGTCCGGACACGGGGCGGACGGGCCCCACAGTCCGGGCTCGGGGCGTACGGGCCTCACAGCCCGGACACGGGGCTAGTCCCGGGGCAGGCGGCCCCAAAGTCCGGACACGGGGCGGACGGGCCCCACAGTCCGGACACGGGTTGGACGGGCCCCACAATCTGGACACGGGGTGGACGGGCCCCACAGTCCGGACACGGGGCTAGTCCCGGGGCAGGCGGCCCCAAAGTCCGGACACGGGGCGAATGAGCCCCACAGTCTGGACACGGGGCGGGCGAGCCCCACAGTCTGGACACGGGGCGGGCGAGCCCCACAGTCTGGACACGGGGCGGGCGAGCCCCACACTCAGGACACGGGGCGGGCGGGAACCACAGTCAGGACACGGGGCAGACGGGCCCCACAGTCCAGACCTGGGGCTAGACCCGGGGCAGGCAACCCACAGTCCGGACACGGGGTGGACGGGCCCCACAGTCCGGACACGGGGTGGACCGGCCCCACAGTCCGGACACGGGGTGGACGGGCCCCACAGTCCGGACACGGGGTGGACGGGCCCCACAGTCCGGACACGGGGTGGACGGGCCCCACAGTCCGGACACGGGGTGGACGGGCCCCACAGTCCGGACACGGGGTGGACGGGCCCCACATTCCGGACACGGGGTGGACGGACCCCACAGTCCGGACACGTGGTGGACGGGCCCCACAGTCCGGACACGGGGCGGACGGGCCCCACAGTCCGGACACGGGGCGGAAGGGCCCCACAGTCCGGACACGGGGCGGAAGGGCCCCACAGTCCGGACACGGGGCGGACGGGCCCCACAGTCCGGACACGGGGCGGACGGGCCCCACAGTCCGGACACGGGGCGGACGGGCCCCACAGTCCGGACACGGGGCGGACGGGCCTCACAGTCCGGACACGGGGCTAGTCCCGGGGCAGGCGGCCCCACAGTCCGGACACGGGGCGGACGGGCCCCACAGTCCGGACACGGGGTGGACGGGCCCCACAGTCCGGACACGGGGTGGACGGGCCCCACAGTCCGGACACGGGGCTAGTCCCGGGGCAGGTGGCCCCAAAGTCCGGACACGGGGCGAATGAGCGCCACAGTCTGGACACGGGGCGGGCGAGCCCCACAGTCTGGACACGGGGCAGGCGAGCCCCACAGTCAGGACACGGGGCGGGCGGGACCCACCTTCAGGACATGGGGCGGACGGGCCCCACAGTCCAGGCTCGGGGCGGACGGGCCTCACAGTCCGGACGCAGGGCTAATCCCGGGGCAGGTGGCCCCACAGTCCAGACCTGGGGCTAGACCCGGGGCAGGCGGCCCACAGTCCAGACACGGGGTGGACGGGCCCCACAGTCCGGATACGGGGCGGGCATGCCCCATAGTCAAGACTTGAGGCTAAACCCGGGGCTGGCGGCCCCACAGTCCAGACCTGAGGCTAGACCCTTGGCAGGCGGTCCCATATTCTAGACACGGGGTGGACGGGCCTCACAGACCTGACACGGGGCGGACATGCCCCACAGTCCAGACCTGGGGCTAGACCCGGGGCAGGCGACCCACAGTCCGGACACGGGGTGGACGGGCCCCACAGTCCGGACACGGGGTGGACGGGCCCCACAGTCCGGACACGGGGTGGACGGGCCCCACAGTCCAGACACGGGGTGGATGGGCCCCACAGTCCGGACACGGGGTGGACGGACCCACAGTCCGGACACGGGGTGGACGGGCCCCACAGTCCGGACACGGGGTGGACGGGCCCCACATTCCGGACACGGGGTGGACGGGCCCCACATTCCGGACACGTGGTGGACGGGCCCCACAGTCCGGACACGGGGCGGACGGGCCCCACAGTCCGGACACGGGGCGGACGGGCCCCACAGTCCGGACACGGGGCGGACGGGCCCCACAGTCCGGACACGGGGCGGACGGGCCCCACAGTCCGGACACGGGGCGGACGGGCCCCACAGTCCGGGCTCGGGGCGTACGGGCCTCACAGCCCGGACACGGGGCTAGTCCCGGGGCAGGCGGCCCCAAAGTCCGGACACGGGGCGGACGGGCCCCACAGTCCGGACACGGGTTGGACGGGCCCCACAATCTGGACATGGGGTGGACGGGCCCCACAGTCCGGACACGGGGCTAGTCCCGGGGCAGGCGGCCCCAAAGTCCGGACACGGGGCGAATGAGCCCCACAGTCTGGACACGGGGCGGGCGAGCCCCACAGTCTGGACACGGGGCGGGCGAGCCCCACAGTCTGGACACGGGGCGGGCGAGCCCCACACTCAGGACACGGGGCGGGCGGGAACCACAGTCAGGACACGGGGCAAACGGGCCCCACAGTCCAGACCTGGGGCTAGACCCGGGGCAGGCAACCCACAGTCCGGACACGGGGTGGACGGGCCCCACAGTCCGGACACGGGGTGGACCGGCCCCACAGTCCGGACACGGGGTGGACGGGCCCCACAGTCCGGACACGGGGTGGACGGGCCCCACAGTCCGGACACGGGGTGGACGGGCCCCACAGTCCGGACACGGGGTGGACGGGCCCCACAGTCCGGACACGGGGTGGACGGGCCCCACAGTCCGGACACGGGGTGGACGGGCCCCACATTCCGGACACGGGGTCGACGGACCCCACAGTCCGGACACGTGGTGGACGGGCCCCACAGTCCGGACACGGGGCGGACGGGCCCCACAGTCCGGACACGGGGCGGAAGGGCCCCACAGTCCGGACACGGGGCGGAAGGGCCCCACAGTCCGGACACGGGGCGGACGGGCCCCACAGTCCGGACACGGGGCGGACGGGCCCCACAGTCCGGACACGGGGCGGACGGGCCCCACAGTCCGGACACGGAGCGGACGGGCCTCACAGTCCGGACACGGGGCTAGTCCCGGGGCAGGCGGCCCCACAGTCCGGACACGGGGCGGACGGGCCCCACAGTCCGGACACGGGGTGGACGGGCCCCACAGTCCGGACACGGGGTGGACGGGCCCCACAGTCCGGACACGGGGCTAGTCCCGGGGCAGGTGGCCCCAAAGTCCGGACACGGGGCGAATGAGCGCCACAGTCTGGACACGGGGCGGGCGAGCCCCACAGTCTGGACACGGGGCAGGCGAGCCCCACAGTCAGGACACGGGGCGGGCGGGACCCACCTTCAGGACATGGGGCGGACGGGCCCCACAGTCCAGGCTCGGGGCGGACGGGCCTCACAGTCCGGACGCAGGGCTAATCCCGGGGCAGGTGGCCCCACAGTCCAGACCTGGGGCTAGACCCGGGGCAGGCGGCCCACAGTCCAGACACGGGGTGGACGGGCCCCACAGTCCGGATACGGGGCGGGCATGCCCCATAGTCAAGACTTGAGGCTAAACCCGGGGCTGGCGGCCCCACAGTCCAGACCTGAGGCTAGACCCGGGGCAGGCGGCCCCACATTCTAGACACGGGGTGGACGGGCCCCACAGTCTGGATACGGGGCGGGCATGACCCATAGTCAAGACCTGGGGCTAGACCCGGGGCAGGCGGCCCTACAGTCCAGACCTGAGGCTAGACCCGGGGCAGGCGGCCCCACATTCTAGACACAGGGTGGACGGGCCCCACAGTCCTGACACAGGGCGGACATGCCCCACAGTCCAGACCTGGGGCTAGACCCGGGGTAGGCTGCCCCAAAGTACGGACACGGGGTCTACGAGCCCCACAGTCCGGACACGGGGCGGCCACAGTCCAGACATAGGGTGGGCGGGCCCCACAGTCCAGACTCGGGGCTAAACCCGGGGAAGCCGGCCCCACATTTCAGACCCGGGGCGGGGGGCCACACAGTCCAGGCTCGGGGCGGATGGGCCCCACAGTCCAGGCTCGGGGCGGATGGGCCCCACAGTATTGGCTCGGGGCAAACGGGCCCCACAGTCCAGGCTCGGGGCGGACGGGCTCCACAGTCCAGACCTGAGGCTCGGCCCGGGGAAGGCGGCCCCACAGTCCAGATACGGGCCCCACAGTCCTGACACGGGGCGGACATGCCCCACAGTCCAGACCTGGGGTAGGCTGCCCCACAGTCCGGACACGGGGTGGGCGAGCCTTACAGTCCGGACACAGGGCGTCCGCAGACAGGCTCGGGGCGGATGGGCCCCACAGTCCAGACTCGGGGCGGATGGGCCCCACAGTATTGGCTCGGAGCGAACGGGCCCCACAGTCCACGCTCTGGCCCCACAGTCCACGCTCGGGGCGGACGGGCCCCACAGTCCACGCTTGGAGCGGACGGGCCCCACAGTCCAGACTCTGGGCGGACGGGCCCCACAGTCAGTTACGACACGGTGCAGACGGGCCCCACAGTCCGTACACGGGGCTAGTCCCGGGGCAGACGGCCCCACAGTCCGTACACGGGGCGGACGGGCCCCACAGTTCTGACACGGGGCGGGCATGCCCCACAGTCCTGACCTGGGGTTAGAGCCGGGGCAGGCGGCCCCACAGTCCGGACACGGGGCGGCCATAGTACGGACATAGGGCGGGCGGGCCTCACAGTCAGGACACGGGGCGGGCGGGCTCCACAGTCAGGACACGGGGCCGGCGGGCCCCACAGTCCGGACACTGAGCTAATCCCGGGGCAGGCGGCTTCACAGTCCAGACCTGAGGCTAGACCTGGGGCAGGCGGCCCACAGTCCGGACACGGGGTGGACGGGCCCCACAGTCCGGACACGGGGCGGGCCACAGTGGGGACATAAGGCGGCCGGCCCCACAGTCCAGGCTCGGGGTTAGACCCGGGGGCAGTCGGCCCCACAGTCCAGACCCGGGGAGGGGGGCCCCACTGTCTGGACCCGGGGCAAGCGGGGGATCCCACAGTCCTGACCCGGGGCGGGCGAGGGGCCCCACAGTCTGGAATCAGGGCGGGCGGGGGGCCCCACAGTCCGGACCTGGGGCTACACCCGGGGCAGGCGGCCCAACAGTCCGGACACGTGGCGGCCGCAGTCCGGATATAGGGCGAGCCCCACAGTCTGGACTCGGGGTGGCCACAGTCCAGACATAGGGTGGGCGGGCCCCGGGTGGGCGGGCCTCACAGTCCAGGCTCAGGGCTAGACCCGGGGCGGGGGGAACACACAGTCCAGGCTCGGGGCTAGACCCGGGGAAGCCGGCCCCACATTTCAGACCCGGGGCGCGGGGCCCCACAGTCCAGGCTCGGGGCGGACGGGCCCCACAGTCCAGGCTCGGGGCGGACGGGCCCCACAGTCCGGACATGGGGTTAGTCCCGGGGCAGGCGGCCCTACAGTCCAGACCTGAGGCTTGACTCGGGGCAGGCGGCCCCACAGTCCAGACACGGGGTGGACGAGCCCCACAGTCCTGACATGGGGCGGACATGCCCCACAGTCCAGACACGGGGCAGGCGGCCCCACAGTCCGGACACGGGGTGGGCGAGCCTTACAGTCCGGACACAGGGCGTCCGCAGTCCGGACATAGGGTGGGCGGGCCGCACAGTCCAGGCTCGGGGCCAGACCCTGGGCCAGACCCGGGGCAACCGGCCCCACAGTCCAGACTCGGGGCGGGCGGGGGGCCCCACAGTCCGTACCCGGGGCTGGCGGGGGGTCCCACAGTCCAGACCTGGGGCTACACTCGGGGCGGGGGTCCCCACAGTCCAGACCTGGGGCTAGACCCGATGCAGGCGGCCCCACAGTCCGGATACGGGGCGGACGGGCCCACAGTCCGGACACGGGGCCGCCGCAGTCCGGATATAGGGCGGCCGGGCCCCACAGTCCAGGCTCGGGGCTAGACCCGGCACGGACGGGCCCCACAGTCCAAGCTCGGGGCAGACGGGCCCCACAGTCCAAGCTCGGGGCGGGCGTGCCCCACAGTCCGGACACGGGGCTAGTCCCGGGGCAGATGGCCCCACAGTCAAGACCTGGGGCTAGACCTGGGGCAGGCGGCCCCAAAGTCCGGACACGGGGCGGATGAGCCCCACAGTCTGGACACGGGGCGGGCGAGCCCCACAGTCAGGACACGGGGTGGGTCAGTCAGGACACAGGGCTGGCGGGCCCCAAAGTCAGGACACAGGGCGGGCGGGCCCCAAAGTCAGGACACGGGGCGGGCGGGCCCCAAAGTCAGGACACAGGGCAGGCGGGCCCCAAAGTCAGGACACAGGGCGGGCGGGCCCCAAAGTCAGGACACAGGGCGGACGGGCCCCACAGTCAGGACACAGGGCGGGCCCCACAGTCAGGACACAGGGCGGGCCCCACAGTAAGGACATGGGGCGGGCGGGCTCCACAGTCAGGATACGGGGCGGATCCCGGGGCAGGTGGCCCCACAGTCCAGACCTGGGGCTAGACCAGGGGCAGGCGGCCCACAGTCCAGACACGGGGTGGAAGGGCCCCACAGTCCGGACACGGGGCGGGCATGCCCCATAGTCCAGACCTGGGGCTAGACCCGGGGCAGGCGACCCCACAGTTCAGACCTGAGGCTAGACCCGGGGCAGGCGGCCCACAGTCCGGACACGGGGTGGATGGGCCCCACAGTCCGGACACGGGGCGGGTATGCCCCACAGTCCAGACCTGGGGCTAGACCCGGAGCAGGCGGCCCACAGTCCAGACCTGGGGCTAGACCCGGAGTAGGCGGCCCACAGTCCAGACACGGGGTGGACGATCCCCACAATCCGGACACGGGGGGGGCCACAGTCCGGACATAAGGCGGGCGGGCCCCACAGTCCAGGCTCGGGGCTAGACCCGGGGGCAGTCAGCCCCACAGTCCAGTCCGGACCCGGGGCAAGCAGAGGATCCCACAGTCCGGACCAGGGGCGGGCGAGGGGCCCCACAGTCTGGAATCGGGGCGGGCGTCGGGCCCCACAGTCCGGGCCTGGGGCTAGACCCGGGGCAGGCGGCCCCACAGTCCGGACACGGTGCGGCCGCAGTCCGGATATAGGGCGAGGCCCACAGTCTGGACTCGGGGCTGCCACAGTCCAGACATAGGGTGGGCTAGACCCGGGGCAGCCGGCCCCACATTTCAGACCAGGGGCGGGGGGCCCCACAGTCCAGGCTCGGGGCCAGACCCGGGGCAACCGGCCCCACAGTCCAGACTCGGGGCGGGCGGGGGACCCCACAGTCCGTACACGGGGCGGGCGGGCCCCACAGTCCGTACCCGGGGCTGGCGGGGGGCTCCACAGTCCAGACCTGGGGCTAGACTCGGGGCGGGCGGCCCCACCGTCCAGACCTGGGGCTAGATCCGAAGCAGACGGCCCCACAGTCCGTACACGGGGCGGACGGGCCCACACTCCAGACACGGGGCGGCCGCAGTCCGGATATAGGGCGGACGGGCCGCACAGTCCAGGCTCGGGGCTAGACCCGGGGCGGACGGGCCCCACAGCCCAGACTCGGGGCGGATGGGCCCCACAGTCCAGGCTCGGGGCGAACGGGCCCTACAGTCCAGACCTGAGGCTAGACCCGGGGTAGGCGGCCCCACAGTCCAGATACGGGGTGGATGGGCCCCACAGTCCAGACCCAGGGCTAGACCCGGGGTTGGCAGCCCCAAAGTCCGGACACGGGGTGGACGAGCCCCACAGTCCGGACACGGGGAGGCCACAGTCCAGACATAGGGTGGGCGGGCCCACAGTCCAGGCTCGGGGCTAGACCCGGGGTAGCCGGCCCCACATTTCTGACCTGGGGCGGGGAGCCACACAGTCCAGGCTTGGGGCGGACGGGCCCCACTGTCCAGGCTCGGGGCGGATGGGCCCCACAGTTCTGGCTCGGTGCGAACGGGCCCCACAGTCCACGCTCGGGCCCCACTGTCCATGCTCTGGATGGACGGGCCCCACAGTCCACGCTTGGAGCGGACGGGCCCCACAGTCCAGGCTCGGGGCGGGCGGGCCCATAGTTACGACACGGGGTGGGTGAGCCCTACAGTCCGGACACGGGGCTAGTCCCAGGGCAGGCGGCCCCACAGTCCGGACACGGGGTGGACGGGCCCCACAGTCCGGACATAGGGCGGGCGGGCCCCACAGTCCAGGCTCGGGGCTAGACCCGGGGGCAGCTGGCCCCACAGTCCAGACCCGGGGCGGGCGGACGGGCCCCACAGTCCAGGCTCGGGGCGGACGGGCCCCACAGTCCAGGCTCGGGGCGGACGGGCCCCACAGTCCAGGCTCGGGGCGGACGGGCCCCACAGTCCAGGCTCGGGGCGGACGGGCCCCACAGTCCAGGCGGGCCCATAGTTACGACACGGGGTGGGCGAGCCCTACAGTCCGGACACGGGGCTAGTCCCAGGGCAGGCGGCCCCACAGTCCGGACACGGGGTGGACGGGCCCCACAGTCCGGACATAGGGCGGGCGGGCCCCACAGTCCAGGCTCGGGGCTAGACCCGGGGGCAGCTGGCCCCAAAGTCCAGACCCGGGGCGGGCGGACGGGCCCCACAGTCCAGGCTCGGGGCGGACGGGCCCCACAGTCCAGGCTCGGGGCGGACGGGCCCCACAGTCCAGGCTCGGGGCGGACGGGCCCCACAGTCCAGGCTCGGGGCGGACGGGCCCCACAGTCCAGGCTCGGGGCTGACGGGCCCCACAGTCCAGGCTCGGGGCTGACGGGCCCCACAGTCCAGGCTCGGGGCTGACTGGCCCCACAGTCCAGGCTCGGGGCGGACGGGCCCCACAGTCCACTCTCGGGCACCACAGTCCATGCTCGGGGTGGACTGGCCCCACAGTCCAGGCTCGGGGCGGACGGGCCCCACAGTCCAGGCTCGGAGCGGATGGGCCTCCCTTTCCCGCTCGGGGCGGGCGTGCCCCACAGTCCAGGCTCGGGGCTAGTCCCGGGGCAGGTGGCCCCACAGTCGAGACCTGGGGCTAGACCCGGGGCAGGCAGCCCCAAGTCAGGACACGGGGCGGATGGGCCCCACAGTCTGGACTCGGGGCGGGCGAGCCCTACAGTCAGGACATGTGGCGGGCGGGCCCCACAGGCCGGACACGGGGCTAATCCCGGGACAGGCGGCTTCACAGTCCAGACCTGGGGCTAGACCCGGGGCAGGCGGCCCACAGTCCGGACAAGGGGTGGACGGGCCCCACAGTCCGGATACGGGGCGGGCATGCCCCACAGTCCAGACACGGGAGGGGCACAGTCCGGACATAAGGCGGGCGGGCCCCACAGTCCAGGCTCGGGGCTAGACCCGGGGGCAGTCGGCCTCACAGTCCAGACCCGGGGCAAGCGGGGGATCCCACAGTCTGGACCCGGGGCAGGCGAGGGGCCCCACAGTCTGCAATCAGGGCGGGCGGCGGGCCCCACAGTCCGGACCTGGGGCTAGACCCGGGGCAGGCGGCCCCACAGTCCGGACACGGGGCGGCCGCAGTCCGGATATAGGGCGGGCCCCACAGTCCAGGCTCGGGGCTAGACCCGGGACGGATGGGCCCCACAGTCCAGGCTCAGGGCGGACAGGCCCCACAGTCCATCCTCGCTGCGGACGGGCCCCACAGTCCAGGCTCGGGGCGGACGGGCCCCACAGTCCAGGCTCGGGGCGGACGGGCCCCACAGTCCAGGCTCGGGGCGGACGGGCCCCACAGTCCGGACATGGGGCGGACGAGCCCTACAGTCCGGACACGGGGCGGCCACAGTCCGGACATAGGGTGGGCGGGCCGCACATTCCACGTTCGGGGCTAGACCCGGGGCAACCGGCCCCACAGTCCTGACATGGGGCGGACATGCCTCACAGTCCGGACACGGGGTGGACGAGCCCTACAGTCCGGACACGGGGCGGCCACAGTCCGGACATAGGGTGGGCGGGCCGCACATTCCAGGTTCGGGGCTAGACCCGGGGCAACCGGCCCCACAGTCCGGACACGGGGCGGCCGCAGTCCGGATATAGGGCGGGCCCCACAGTCCAGGCTCGGGGCTAGACCCGGGACAGGCGGGCCCCACAATCCAGGCTCGGAGCGGACGGGCCCCGCAGTCTAGGCTCGGAGCGGACGGGCACCACAGTCCAGACTCGGAGCGGACGGGCACCACAGTCCGGACACGGGGCTAGTACCAGGGCTGGCGGCCCCACAGTCCAGACCTGAGGCTAGACCATGGGCAGGTGGCCCCACAGTCCAGACACGGGGAGGATGGGCCCCACAGTCCTGACACGGGCTTGACATGCCCCACAGTCCAGACCTGGAGCTAGACCCGGGGCAGGCAGCCCCAAAGTCCGGACACGGGGTGGACGAGCCCCACAGTCCGGACACGGGGCGGCCACAGTCCGGACATAGGGTGGGCCCCACAGTCCAGGCTCGGGGCTAGACCCGGGGCGGGTGGGGGGCCCCACAGTCCGTGCCCGGGGCTGACGCGGGGGCCCACAGTCCAGACCTGGGGCTAGACTTGGGGCGGGCGGGGGGCCCCACCATCCGGACCTGGGGAGGGGGGCCCCACAGTCCAGTCCAGGGGCTAGACCCAATGCAGGCAGCCCCACAGTCCGGACACGGGGTGGACGGGCCCCACAGTCCAGATGCAGTGCGGCCACAGTCCGTACATAGGGCGGGCCCCACAGTCCAGGCTCGGGGCGGACGGGCCCCACAGTCCAGGCTCGGGGCGGACGGGCCCCACAGTCCAGGCTCGGGGCGGACGGGCCCCACAGTCCAGACTCGGGGCGGACGGGCCCCACAGTCCAGGCTCGGGGCGGACGGGCCCCACAGTCCAGGCTCGGGGCGGACGGGCCCCCCTTTCCCGCTCGGGGCGGGCGTGCCACACAGTCCAGGCTCCGGGCGTGCGGTGCCCACAGTCAGGACACGGGACGGGCGGGCTCCACAGTCAGGACACGGGGCAGGCGGGCCCCACAGTCCGGACACGGAGCTAATCCCGGGGCAGGCGGCCCCACAGTCTAGACCTGGGGCTAGACCCGGGGCAGGCGGCCCACAGTCCGGGCAGGCGGCCCACTGTCCGGACACAGGGTGGACGGGCCCCACAGTCCGGACACGGGGCGGGCATGCCCCACAGTCCAGACCTGGGGCTAGACCCGGAGCAGGCGGCCCACAGTCCGGACACGGGGTGGACTGTCCCACAGTCCGGACACGGGGGAGACCACAGTACGGACATAAGGCGGGCGGGCCCCATAGTCCAGGCTCGGGGCTAGCCCCCGGGGCAGTCGGCCCCACAGTTCAGACCCGGGGCGGGGGGCCCCACAGTCAGGACACAGGGCGGGCTGGCCCCACAGTCAGGACACTCTGCGGGCGAGCCCCACAGTAAGGACACGGGGCGAACGGGCCCCACAGTCAGGACACGGGGTGGGCGGGGGTGGGCGGGGGGTGGGCGGGCCCATAGTTAGGACACGGTGCTAGTCCTGGGGCAGGCGGCCCAACAGTCCAGACCTGCGGCTAGACCCGGGGCTGGCGGCCGCAAAGTCCGGACACGGGTCGGACGGGCCCCACAGTCCTGACACGGGGCGGGCATGCCCCACAGTCCAGAGTTGGGGCTAGACCCAGGGCAGGCAGCCCCACAGTACGGACACGAGGCGGCCACAGTCCGGACATAGGGCGGGCGGTCCCCACAGTCCAGGCTGGGGGCTAGACCCGGGGGCAACCGGCCCCACAGTCCAGGCTCGGGGCGGACGGGCCCCACAGTCAGGACACAGTGTGGGCGGGCCCATAGTTAGGACACGGGGCGGGACCCACAGTCCGGGGACAGGGCTTGTCCCGGGGCAGGCGGCCCCACAGTCCGGACACGGGGCGGACGGGCCCCACAGTCTTGACACGGGGTGGGCATGCCCCACAGTCCAGACCTGGGGCTAGACCCGGGGCAGGCGGCCCCACAGTCCAGACACGGGGCGGCCACAGTACGGACATAGGGCGGGCGGGCCCCACAGTCTAGGCTCGGGGCTAGACCCGGGGGCAGCCGGCCCCACAGTCCAGACCCTGGGCGGACGGGGGGCCCCACAGTCCAGGCTCGGGGTGGACAGGCCCCACAGTCCACGCTCGGGCCCCACAGTCCAATCTCGGGGTGGACGGGCCCCACAGTCCAGGCTCGGGGCGGATGGTCCCCACAGTCCAGGCTCGGGGCGGACGGGCCCCCCTTTCCCGCTCGGGTCGGGCGTGCCCTACAGTCCAGGCTCGGGGCGCGCGTGCCCCACAGTCCGGACACGGGGCTAGTCCTGGGACTGGTGGCCCCACAGTCCAGACCTGGGGCTAGACCCGGGGCAGGCGGCCCCAAAGTTCGGACTCGGGGCGGATGGGCCCCACAGTCTGGAGTTGGGGCGGGCGAGCCCCAAAGTCGGGACACATGGCGGGCGGGCTCCACAGTCAGGACACTGGGCGGGCAGGCCCAACAGTCTGGATACGGGGTGGACGGGCCTCACAGTCAGGACACGGGGCGGGCGGGCCCATAGTTAGGACAAGGGGCGGACGGGCCCCACAGTCCTGACACGGGGTGGGCATGCCCCACAGTCCAGACCTGGGGCTAGACCCGGGGCAGGCGACCTCACAGTCCGGACATGGGGCGGCCACAGTACGGACAGAGGGCGGACGGGCCCCACAGTCCAGGCTCGGGGCGGACAGGCCCCACCGGCCAGGCTCGGGGCGGACGGGCCCCACAGTCCACGTTCTGGCCCCACAGTCCACGCTCGGGGGCGGATGGGCCCCACATTTCACGCTCGAGGCGGTCGGGCCCCACAGTCCACGCTCGGGCCCCACAGTCCAGGCCCGGGGCAGACGGGCCCCAAACTCCAGGCTCGGGGCGGACGGGCCCCACAGTCCAGGATCGGAGCGGACGGGCCCCACAGTCAAGGCTCGGGGCGGACGGGCCCCACAGTGCAGGCTCGGGGCGGACGGGCCCCACAGTGCAGGCTCGGGGCGGACGGGCCCCACAGTCCAGACACGGGGATAGTCCCGGGGCAGGCGGCCCCACAGTCCAGACCTGGGGTTAGACCCAGGGCAGGCGGCCCCAAAGTCCAGACACAGGGCGGACGGGCCCCACAGTCCAGACCCAGGGCGGGCGGCCCAACAGTCCAGACCCAGGGCGGGCGGCCCAACAGTCCAGACCCAGGGCGGGCGGCCCAACAGTCCAGACCCGAGGCGAGCGGCCCACCAGTCCAGACCTGGGGCTAGACCCGGGGCAGGCGACCTCACAGTCCGGACATGGGGCGGCCACAGTACGGACAGAGGGCGGACGGGCCCCACAGTCCAGGCTCGGGGCGGACAGGCCCCACCGGCCAGGCTCGGGGCGGACGGGCCCCACAGTCCACGTTCTGGCCCCACAGTCCACGCTCGGGGGCGGATGGGCCCCACAGTTCACGCTCGAGGCGGTCGGGCCCCACAGTCCACGCTCGGGCCCCACAGTCCAGGCCCGGGGCAGACGGGCCCCAAACTCCAGGCTCGGGGCGGACGGGCCCCACAGTCCAGGCTCGGGGCGGACGGGCCCCACAGTCCAGGCTCGGAGCGGACGGGCCCCACAGTCCAGGCTCGGGGGGACGGGCCCCACAGTCAAGGCTTGGGGCGGACGGGCCCCACAGTGCAGGCTCGGGGCGGACGGGCCCCACAGTCCAGGCTCTGGGCGGACGGGCCCCACAGTCCAGGCTCTGGGCGGACGGGCCCCACAGTCCAGGCTCGGGGCGGACTGGCCCCACAGTCCAGACACGGGGATAGTCCCGGGGCAGGCGGCCCCACAGTCCAGACACAGGGCGGACGGGCCCCACAGTCCAGACCCAGGGCGGGCGGCCCAACAGTCCAGACCCAGGGCGGGCGGCCCAACAGTCCAGACCCAGGGCGGGCGACCCAACAGTCCAGACCCGAGGCGGGCGGCCCAACAGTCCAGACCCGAGGCGAGCGGCCCACCAGTCCAGAACCAAGGTGGGCGGCCCAACAGTCCAGATCTGAGTCGGGCGGCCCAACAGTCCAGACCCGAGTCGGGCGGCCCAACAGTCCAGACATGGGGCCAGACCCGAGGAGGGTGGCCAATTGGTGCAACATGTGCAGTTCCACAGGGACCCAAGATGTAAAGGGGCCACCACCACCTCCTAATCAGGTCAATTGTGCATTATGATGAGCTATGCCAATATACTGATAGAGGGGAACTGTCCAGACCCGAGGCGGGCGGCCCAACTGTCCAGACCCGAAGTGGGAGGTCCAACAGTCCAGACTCAAGGCGGGAAGTCCCACAGTCCAGACACGAAGCCAGGCCCGAGGTGGGCGGCCCAACAGTCCAGACACGGGGCCATGCCCGAGGCGGCCCGCCCAACAGTTCAGACACGGGGCTAGATATACTGTTCTGATAGAGGGGCCCTCTTCTGGCTGTGTCCGCCCCTGATGTACAGATATACAGCAATATGCAGCAGGAGAGACAAGATCCAGGGAGATATCCGATCGCCAGAACTGGGGTCAGGAAGGAATTTTTCCCCCCCCTAGGGGGTTTTCTTCGCCTTCCTCTGGATCTTTGGTTCCAGTGGCTCTCATCAGGTCTGCACTATCCGCAGCAAGTTCTGTAGTCTCTATCGGGCCTGACCTGAGAGTCATTGTGAACTTTAATTTATTAAAGGGCCAGTAATATTTTTATTACAATGTGGCTTATTGCTATTCCAATAAAAAAATTAATAATAATATATTGTGTTGTGTGTTTTATTTGTGTGGACTTCACCCTACAGAAACAATGATCAGAGTGAACGCTGACGCTCAATATTCCAGAACTAGAACCAGACTTGGCTCATCCGGCATATAATAAAGTGTCTGTCTCATCTGCTGTATACATGATGGCAGCTGCTGCAGGACCAGGGAGTATAGAGGGTGCTACATACAGGAGCATCTCACAAAATTAGAATATCATCAAAAAGTTAATTTCAGTTCTTCAATATAAAAAGTCAAAGTCATATATTATATAGAGTCATTACAAACAGAGTGATCTATTTCAAGTGTTTATTTCTGTTAATGTTGATGGTTATGGCTTACAGCCAATGAAAACACAACAGTCATTATCTCAGTAAACTTAAATAATTAACAAAAAACACCTGCAAAGGCTTCCTAAGCATTTAAAAAGTCCCTTAGTCTGTTTCAGTAGGCTCCGCAATCATGGGGAAGACTGTTGACTTGACAGATGTCCAGAAGGCAGTCATTGACACACTCCACAAGGTCCCAGAGTTCCAATTTTAATTTGTTTCATTTCATTTGTTTAGCTGCTGGAGGTCTAGTGTGAAGTTTCCACCATCAGTGATGGTTTGGGGAGCCATGTCATCTTCTGGTGTAGGTCCACTGTGTTTTATCAAGACCAAAGTCAGCGCAGCCGCCTACCAGGAAATTTTAGAGCACTTCATGCTTCCCTCTGCAGACAAACTTTTGGAGATGGAAATTTCATTCTCCAGCAGGACTTGGCCCCTGTCCACACGGCCAAAAGTACCAATACCTGGTTTACACACAACAGTATCACTGTGCTTGATTGGCAGCAAACTCGCCTGACCTTAACCCCATAGAGAATCTATTATAGAGAATCTTTGGGGTATTGTCAAGAGGAAGATGAGAAACCCCAGACACAACAATGCAGACGAGCTGAAGGCTGCCATCAAAGCCACCTGGGCTTCCATAACCCCTCAGCAGTGCCACAGGCTGATCGCCTCCATGCCACATTGCCGCATTGATGCAGTAATTGATGCAAAAGGAGCCCCGACCAGGTATTGAGTGCATTTACTGAATATACATTTCAATAGGCCAATATTTCGGATTTTAAAATAATTTTTCAAGCTGTTATAAAGTATTCTAATTTACTGAGATAATAACTTTTGTGTTTCCATTGGCTGTAAGCCATAATCAACATTAACAGAAATAAACACTTGAAATAGATCCCTCTGTGTGTAATGACTCTATATAATATAGGAGTTTCACTTTTTGTATTGAGGAACTGAAATAAAGTAACTTTTTGATGATATTCTAGTTTTGTGAGATGCACCTGTACATAGAGCAGGTGACATATAACTCCAGCCCAAGTTACATCACCAGTGTTTTGGGGGTCGGTCTCTGTGATGGGGGCACTTATATTGTATTGGTCCTATAAAACACACTACCTGAAAGACTGATGACCAGATCACAGCAAAGCAGAATGCAGGAAACCCAGGAAAATGGCTAAATAGGTGTCACAGGGTGCAATAAGTAGCCATGGGCCCCAAGACAAAACTAGGGCCTCACTCAGAAATGAACACAATAGCCCATTTACCAAGGCTGGCTATAGGGAGGAAAGCAGATACTTGGAGGGATTTGTGCCAAATTTTCCACCTATTTATTAGAATGAAGAAAATAGTGTTACAGGGTCAGGATAGGGTTAAAAATCTTGTGAGTTTATTTGTAGCAAAAAATATATAAAAACATCACCATAGGTCGCGATCCTAACCAGAATAATGTTTAACCGCAAATGCGTTTCCGACTTGCATCTATAGTTATTGCAATAGGATAGGACAGATACACAATTCCAGTTAAAGGGAATCTGTCAGAAGGTTTTGCTACGTAATCCGAGATCAGCATGATGTAGGGGCAGAGAGCCTGATTCCAGCGATGTATCACTTACTAGACTGCTTGGTGCAGTTTTGATAGAATCCCTGCTTTCTCTGTTGTAAATGAAGCAGTGCTCAGAATGTTAAGCCCTGTGTAACCCCGCCCACGCTGGCAGATTCCTGTGTACAAATGTGGCACCCCAGGGGTCTGGTTTTCCACAGTAACAGCAATGTTATGTCTGAGAGCAGGTGGGAGGTCTCTTGGTCAGGGATCCTATGCA
This sequence comes from Phyllobates terribilis, assembly GCF_046119375.1. NCBI lineage: Eukaryota > Metazoa > Chordata > Amphibia > Anura > Dendrobatidae > Phyllobates > Phyllobates terribilis. Next base: position 6,339,062 of record NW_027362847.1, on the reverse strand, counting down.
TGCCACACCTCCTGCCCAGTCCTGGGAGGGGAAGAACTTCCCCTATATAAACCTAGGGCTGAGGCAGGGTGAGTGAGTAGAGAAGAAGCAGAGAAAAGAAGCAAATATAGGAAGAAACAACAGGAGCTCTGTGGGAGCAGTGTTACAAGGAGTCAGGGGCTGGCAGCTGCAGAGCTCGCCCTGACTGAGAAGTTATCACCGGACCCGGAGTCCGAGGCTGTGGGGACTAACTCCTATCCAGCAGCAGAAACCGACCGGCAGGGGATTGCAGGTCCTCTGGCCCAGAAACCCGAAGGCCCCGAGTCACCGGCCATACGGGTGAGCACCACACGGTACACTCAGGGACGTGGGCTACTTATACCCGCCTCTAGCAAGGTAGCCAGAAGAGTATCGTTAGTTTGGGAGGCCTACAACTCCGCCTGGCCAGGGGAGATCCCATCTGCTCAAGGACTGACCAGGCCCCAATCGCTAGCCAGTACTCCGGGAGAGTCTATCTTTGTCACCAGTAAAGACCCTGAACTACACAGTACCGTCTCCGAGTGGTTCCTGCTACCCCCATCATCCACGTCGGCTGCCCTGAGGCCATACCCCTCCCGTTGGGGGTTATACTATCACGCTGCACAATCCTACCACCGGCCTCAGCGGTCTGCCCTGCAGCAGCAGCTCCCTGGCTGCACTCAACGGGTGGCGTAGTCGTCCAACATCTACCGCTAAAACAGCGCCACTTAGTCTGACTCCCTGGGCACGGACCGGATCACCGCCACGAGACTACAACCCTCAACAGATCCGGCTCCGGGTAAGCTCCCGCGTGCGCAACGCAGCGCGACACAGGCCCAGGGGCGCATCACAAACTGCAAATCAGTGGTGAGGGCGGGGTTACACAGATTAGCCTGACTGGCCTGTACCTGAGACCTAGTCAGGCAGTGATCATCTCCTGGTGATAAAACATGGATTGTATTGAAACTACAACACACAGCCTAATAAGTGACACATCCCTGGAATCAGGATGTCTTGCTCTACATCATGCTGCTCTCAGATTAAGTAGCAAAAATCTGCTGACAGATTCCCTTTAATAAAGTACATGTCCTGTTTTGTATCTCCCAGAGCAATGTCATCAGTGTCGCTCACCACCAATGCAGATGTGAGTGGTGCCGGACAACCTCTTTATGTCAAATAATTATCTGCAGAGCTGGCATCCATCTGAGGAGATGTAACATATCTGCCTGACAGGTGGGTGGAGATGAATTGGTTGATATATCCCACTCTTAGTCCACTTGGCTAAAAAGATGATTTACATCCAGAGAAGAGGGACAGAGGGGCAGCAACACAAGAAAAGCAACGCCGTATTCAGAACAGGGGCATTTACACCAGGTAAAAAATTACATCGTTATGGAAAGTGACAGGTTCTCTTTAAAGGGATTTCAGAAGACTGAGAACACCTACAACACCTGAAATGGATGACCCACATCTCTGGTTTACTCTATTATGACCGGCTATTAATGGAAAAAGTATGGAAATGGGACCAGTCGTGTGCAGGGTCCTCACATACAAAGGTTGAAAAAAAGATGATGGGGCTGGTATCTACTATAGACAAGTTGTGGGGCCGCACATCAACTAGTCCATAAAGCTCCTGCAATCAGCAGCAAACCAAAGACAAGTGCGAAGCATCATGCTCCGTGTGCATTACCTAATTCCCTATTAGTTATTAATTTGTGGGGATAATTTGGGACATTAATTTGACTGCTGGTTCTATTAGCTCAATAGGTCCACAGGAATCCTTGATTAGTTTAGGAATGGGCATCCACTATGGTTACTGGACACATGAAGTCCCCCACAACCACGATCCCCATACACAATAGATACAAGGTAGAAAGTCTTGCCCTGTTGAACACTACACCTGACTTGAGGCCACCACATCTTGATTGTCCAATGTTCTTGCTTCTCTAGGGCTCTTCTCAGATATTCATTATACCAGCTCCCCAGAATACCAAAGCTAGGGTGGGTGACCGCAAGCCCTGGTGGTGGTCATAACTGCGGCCACCTAGGGGCAATACTCCATAACAACAATCCCCTGAGGTGGTGTAGGATGTAAGGACCTATTCACACTACATTCAGCGCTGCATTCAGGTCTTTACACAAGGCTTACAACTGAATCCCTGAAATTCAGGATTGTGCTGTCTGAAATGAGACATCTGAAAGCAGAGCAAATGGAGCCTAAAGATTCATACTTTAGGCTCGGTTTGCCTTTATTCAAATCAATGGAAAAAATCCCCATCTCTACATGTCTGACAGCCATTCTATTCCAGCGTCAGTTGAATTCCAACCACAGTCCACCTCATTCTACTTAATGTGCTGCTGATTAGGTGATCACCTGAACCAAATCTTATGTAATGAGGGAAAGGATAAAAAACACTGCTGTGGTCTTCACAATCCTCTTGTAATAGGACAAGCTGGATGGCAAAACAAGTGCTAGGAATAGCCCAAAAGTAATTTGAATGAAAAACTAACTTTTAACCATGCCAAAGGAGTTGAAAAGAAGTCTTGAGTGAGGAAAAGAAGGGCTCAATTCTGGCTTCTCTAGCAGAGGGATACAGTGAGCGTCATGTTGCCTCCATCCTTAAAATTTCAAAGACGGCAGTCCATTACAACAAGGTCAAGCAGCAGACATTGGGGACAACAAAGCTACAGACCGGCAGAGGGCGAAAGCGACTCTCCACTGACCGGGATGACCGTCATCTTATTCTAATGTCACTCAGCAACCGCAGGATGACATCAAGTGACCTACAAAAGGAATGGCAAATGGCAGCTGAGGTGAAGTGCACGGCAAGAACAGTTCATAACGGGCTCCTAGAGACCTCAAGTCATGTAAAGCTAGAAAAAAGCCTTTCATCAATGAGAAGGAAAGGAGAGCCAGGCTGAAGTTTGCCAAAGACCATAAGGATTGGACCATAGAGGACTGGAGTAAGGTAATCTTCTCTGATGAGTCTAATTTTCAGCTTTGCCCAACACCTGGTCGTCTAATGGTTAGACGGAGACCTGGAGAGGCATACAAGCCACAGTGTCTTGCACCCACTGTGAAATTTGGTGGAGGATCGGTGATGATCTGGGGATGCTTCAGCAAGGCTGGAATTGGGCAGGTTAATCTTTGCGAAGGACGTATGAATCAAGCCGCATACAAGGTTATTCTTGAAAAAACACTTGCTTCCTTCTGCTCAGGCAATGTTCCCCAACTCTGAGGACTGTTTTTTCCAGCAGAACAATGCCCCATGCCACACAACTAGGTCAATCAATGTGTGGATGAAGGAGCACCACATCAAGACCCTGACATGGCCAGCCCAATCTCCAGACCTGAACCCTATTGAAAACCTCTGGAATGTAATCAAGAGGAAGATGGATAGTCACAAGCCATCAAACAAAGAAGAATGGCTTACATTTTTGTGCCAGGAGTGGCATAAGGTCACCCAAAAGCAGCGTGAAAGACTGGTGGAAAGCAGCCAAGACACATGAAAGCTGGGATTAAAAATCATGGCTATTCCACAAAATAGTGATTTCTGAACTCTTCCTGAGTTAAAACATGAGTATTGTTGTTTCTAAATGAATAAGAACTTGTTTTCTTTGCAGTATTTGAGGTCTGACAGCACTGGTTCTTTTTCATTATTTTGACGATTTCTCATTTGCTGCAAATAAATACAAAATTTTTAGCTTTGAATTTCGGAGACAAGTTGTCAGTAGCTTATAGAATAAAACAACAATGTACATTTTACTCAAAAATAGACCTATAAAGAGAAAAATCAGAGAAAATGAAAATGAGCTGTGTATATATAGATATATGTAGATATATACACACACACATTATATACATACACACATTATATTATATACACACACACATATATATGTGGCGCCCCTGAGGGTTCGGTCACCACAGAGGTACTGCATCTCACCCAGAGCTGTGGTATCTCACTCTCAGGTAAGGAAGGAGTACAGCTCAGGACCCCAACACCTGCATTCATTACACCACACTTCAGAGGGCGGGGCGAGATTGCTCCTACGGGAGAGCACAGTCCCTGGTCCCTGGCTGGAGTGGGGGGAACCTAGTAAAGGGGTGTGGGTGGAGGACGTAGTTAAGAGGAGCACATAGAAGGAAGATATAAAAAGAGAAACCATCTTAGAAAGACAGATTAGTCTGAGGAGGAAAGTGCCAGGAGCAGAGGCTCTGTAGGAGCTCTTTTCCAGAGGCGGGCCTAGCCAGTGAGGCCCAAGGCTGAGAGGAAGAAGAGAAGGAGAGGAGAGGGAGCAGGAAGGCTCCAGGAACCAGAAGAAAGGATCCCAGGGGTACAGGCAGTGCGAGAGGCCACCCGTACGCCCGAATCTGCCGGGAGGTGGAGGGGTCAGGCTGCTTACAGGGAACTGGTCCCTCAACTAGTAGAAGATTGCACGTCTTAACTAGAAACCGGAGGCTGCAGTATTTCATGTCCAGTAGCCAACATTCCATACCAGTCTCACCAGGAAGGTAGCTATATAGGACCCAGGGGACGGAACAGACGTCGCCCGCCGAGGCCCGCAGGTACTGGACTGGGACACTTGGTATGAGGTTCAGGGAGACAGCCAGAGAGAGGACACAGAAGGGGGTCCTGCTATGTTCTCCGGAGTTACCTGGGGGTGGACTGAACCCCTCACTGAGTAAATGCAGCACGGCACGGGAAGTTACCTTGACGTCTGTAACTTGGACTGCAATAACCGTGAGTAAAGATCCAGAGGACTGCACCACCTTCTCTGTGTTTCTTGCAGCGCCATCTCTCCCTGCACTACAACGCCCAGCGCAACCTACAACAACATCTACACTGCCCTGGAGCTAGCTCTTCCTGTGGAGAGCCACACCATCCCTGCTGCAGTAACATCAGTTTCAGAGGACTGCTCCGCAGCGGCCGCTCCCTTTAGCCGCATTCCACAGGTGGCGTCACAAACTTTAACATAAACTATAAAAATCCCCTGTAAATATATCCCCTTTTATTGACCGCCCTGGATCACGAACCGGGTCACCGCCACTGTGACATCCCCCAGCATCTACCGGCCCGGCACCGGGTACCCCACGGCCCAGGGGGCGCGTCATATATATCGGCAGAGCATCCCTCTCAAAGTCTGCACCGCTCTCGCTCACTAACTCAAGCAACCTGCACCGCCTCGCACCCCGCTAGCTCACGCACACAGCACCCCCTTGCATCCCTCTATCCCACACACCCTGCATATCCATGCACACTTATCAACTGTGCGAAGGTCACTGGTAAAATACTGGAGGGGAAATATGTGTCAATCAGGATGTTACCATCAGTGATATGAACCCGGAAAAATGCTCCAGCATACTAAGTGCTGAGAGGGGTTAATCGACCATGCTAAGGGCTGGGTTTAGTGAACAGCTAAAGAGTGGGTAGGAGGCTGTTCACCATATCTCCACCCCAGGGTATGGGCCAGAAGGTAAATACGAATCTTTTGGACTCATTCAGTGTTTGGTGTGTCTGTAGATGAGAGCACCAGAGCTGTGCTCATGTTAAAAAGAACTGAACCTATTTCAGTTTTCCATTGAGCCAGAAGGGCCGTGTTTGTTTTCCTAATTTTGGACTGGTTTATGCAGTACAATTTTAATAAATCAGTTGAAAACTTAAACAGAAAATGTTCCTGTATCTACCTCTAAGAAGCTGAGTGAGTCGACCTACTATACCACACACCCTGCACCCCTTTATCCCACACCCCTTACTACTCAGATGTGTTTTCTTCCATTTGGACAAGAAGCTGATTAGTGCGCCCCAGCAACCTGCCACCCTAGGCACCCGCCCTCCAGTGCCTAGCGGCTAATACTGCCCTGCTCAGGAATAAAAACAAACTCAAATCTGTCTTGGACAAAACAAGATAGACTGCCAGAACAGTGAGGTGTCAGGTTACACCTGCATTTATACTGCAAGGAGAGGGAAGAGAGAGGAGGGGGCAGAGACAAAAAGACACAGGCGGATGGAGCCACAGCTTATAGGTAATGTATTTCTCTTTGATGGATTTACAGCCACAGCACAGTAATGCTGTATAATGTCCACATTGCTTCTGTTGCTACTGTCTTTGTGCTTAGAGCAAGAGCAGCAAGAATCCATCATGTCCGTGTACGGTATAGACATCATAGTAGCTAATCTCCACCCACTAGCTCAGAGAGGACTGAAAATCAGAGATAGAGCCTGCAGAGGGGAAACTGATGAAAACACACGATTCAAGTCATATAATAACCAGAAATAGTGACAGCCTGTTCTGACTAGTCACCTGAAAGGACAGGTACCCTTTAAAAGGAATCTGTCAGAAGGATTACACGCCTCAAACTATTTATATGCACATGTAACTCTTGCAAATACAAGTACAGTATTTCCTTTTGCTAGAGTCTATTCCTCCATTACAGAGAAAGCTGCATTTGAATCGATAAGCAAACGAGGCTGAAGTACTTTGGGTGTGTGGAAGCACTTCCAATGCCTCCGCTCTTCCCAGCTGTATTTCCCACCTATTGATGCCTTTTGCTTAACTGTCTCCTCCTTTTGGATTCTGGTCGATCAGATGCCCCTGCAGAGCAGACCCTGGTACATGTGAGTATTTGGTAAAGAGATTATGTGGCGCCCCTGAGGGTTCAGTCGCCACAGAGGTACTGCACCTTACCCAGAGGTGTGGTATCCCCTTCTCTCAGGTAAGGAGGGAGTGCTGCCTGGAACCCCAAAACCTGCATCCAACACTACACTACTCCAGGCCGGCTGGAAGGGCAAGATGCAATGTGTTTTCCTGCTGAGCCCTGTCCCTGGCTGGAGTGGGGGGAGCCTAAAGGTAGGGGGAACCAGTAGTGGGTGTGGGTGGAGGAAGTAGTTAGAGGGAGCACTTTGACCGTAGGTATATAAAGGGAAGCCATCTTAGGGTGGCAGTGGAGTAAGAGGAGTGAGTGAGTGAGGACAGTCTGGTAGCAGAGGCTTTTTAGGACCTCTGCTCCATAAGTAGGGCCCAGTCCTAGAGGCCCAGGTGGGGAGCAGAGGAGTAGGCTCCGTTCTAAGTAAGGGATCCCAGGGGGTACGGCGAGTGCAGGACAGCACCCGTACGCCCCGAATCTGCCAGAAGACAGAGGGATCGTAGGTCGCAAGAAGGGGACCGGCCCCTGGTCCAGCCGTGTTACTCTAAGTCTCGGCTGGGAAAACCGGAGGCTTCTGGTTGATATAGTCAGTTGCCGAAGCCTCGTTCTAATCCCCGTGAGGGTCAAGCAGGTCCGGGAACTCCGACGAGACAGGAAGGACTTCAGAGCACCCGAGCGGGATTGAGAGTGGGGAAGCGCAGAGCAGGAGGGAGAAAGACCCAGCGTGAAGACGGTCTAGCTAGGAACACAAGAAAGTGGGGTTCTGTCAGGTACTCCTAATCGGCCTGAGGAAGTGCTGAAGCCCTGCCTGGTGAACGCAGAGCGACGTGGGAGGCTGACACCTGTAAAGTGAACGAGTGGAACTGTCATAAGAACTGTGAGTAAAGACTCGGATGACTGCACCACACTGCCTCCGTCCATTCCTTTCATCTGCGCCATCTTTCCTTCCCTGCACTACAACGCCCAGCGCAACTTACACTACCTACACTGCCCTGGACCCACGCCATCCCTGCTGCAGTAACATCAGCTTCAGAGGACTTCTCCACAGCGGCGGCTCCCTTTTGCCGCGTTCCACGAACTTTCCAAATCCCCTATATATTTCCCCTTTTTGCTGACCGCCCTGGGTCACAGACCGGGCCAGCCACCGTGATATCCCCCACCGGCATACACAGAGGCCCGGCTGCCGAGTACCCCACTGCCGAGGGGGCGCGTCAATTACTCACTATTAAAAATCCTGTATGCTTAGTATCTTCCCCATTCTTACAATTCTAGGACAAGGGAGCCCCTGCTGCACCAGTATCTGCACCCAAAAGGGCTGTCTAGGTCTCAGGGAAATCTAGAAGATGTGCTCTCTGCAGTATAAAATTGCCTGGGAAACAGCTATGTGAGAGGTGGACCTCTAAAATCATCAGGGATGAACAGTCTACTTTTCTATCTGACATGAGGTCCATGATTAGAGAGGAGGTGCAAACTTCAATCTCTAATTTCGTTCCCCCACAGACATCTCAGCCAGGTCCCCGTGCTAAGAGACCAAGATGGGAGCTGGAGCTAAGCTCAGAAGAGGACATACAATCCCTTGATTCTGATCAGGATGAGGAAGGCAAGATCTGCTCAGAATCCCCAGAAGAAGGGAAAAAATATATTTTTTCTCCTCTGACAACACAGACAAGATCCTACTGGACTGGGGTGTCTGGGGCCCACCAGGGAAATTAACTCCAGGGGCCCACCCACCCGGGCCCACCCTTCAGCTATTTGCAAATACCTGTTAGCCGTTATACCCATTATATTGGCGGCTCCTGCCCATCACTGTGCGCTCACCAGAGCTGCGATGTACAATTACTGTAGTTTGCATTAAAGGGTTTTTATTGGTGAAAACAAGTTCTCAGCGATGCACAGGTTGGGAAGGTGATCACTTATTTATTGGTGGAATCCGCACTGTCAGAAGATTGTGGCACTTGAGTATTCGGTGAGATTTTTACCTCAGTATTTATAAGACAAAACCAGGAGTGGAGCAATCCGAGGTCATGTTTTATGCATTTCTCACCCACTCCAGAAGGGGGCTGGAAGCAAGTGTAACTAGAAGGAAGCCCCACATGACCGGGATGTGCCAGGAGGGTGTAATTTTAATCCCAATATCCGGATTGGTTATAAGCCTGGAGGGGCGGGCATTGGAAGGGGCTGGGGAGATATAATAAGGAAAAGTGCGGGAAAAAGGTCAGTCCAGGAAGGAAGTCAGCGGGGAAAGTTGCAGAACTCAAAAAAAAAAAAACTACAACTTTCCCATTGTTTGAGTACACTTACCAATCTTATGGAAACCGTTGATTCCCTGATCACCAAGCTGAGGGAGGCTGCCAGATCCAGGCGTGGAGGGTGGCTTGAGTCCCAGCTGTCTGGATTGCTGGGGAATGCCGGAGCAGAAGATTCTCCGTTGGGATCCGGAAGAAGCGGCAGGAGGACGCAGCCCCCCCCCCCCGAGAGGCTTTCCCCGGAGATGGTTAGTACGGGCAGCAGGCGCAGGCTGCGGAGCCCCTCATGGGACCCTGCGTCCGGTGAGCATGCTGGCGGAACCCCCCGCCAGCGCGCCCGCCGCGGCAGGAATCCGCCCAGCCGGCCTGAGGGCTCCTCCAGCATCGGGTCGCGGTCCGCGACTGAAGTGCCCCGCTCAGCTGTAGTGCGGCCTGCTCCGGCGGCGCGCCGCAATACCAGAGCCCGGGCCGCGCCGGAAGCAAGGCCCGCGTTGCAGCCGTGTCATCATCCGGGGGGCGGGGCTTCACCGGAAGTGCGGCCTACGTCACTTCCGGCCCCGGCGTCATGTGACAGGGACGTTCGGGAAGTGAGCGGTGGGCGCATGGACACACCCCCCGCAGCAGGAGTCGGCAGAAAACGGAGTGCCAGAGCGGATGAGGGGACCAGAGGGACCACCAGCACGGCAGGCGCACCTGGCGATGTACCAGTCGGGGTGCCTGCCAGAAACATCAGCCGAGGGATACAGCAGCGCAGGTGCACGGGCAGGCAGCAGTAATTCGAGGACCTGCTGCCAGGCTCGAGTCGGCACATCCAGGGCGGTGGAGCGGCGGGAAGCAGCATGGGGCTGCCTGGCAGTCACCCACGGACCACCATGGATCGGGCTAGGGAGTCCGGGTCTGGAAGTCGCGGAGTGCCACGGATACCAGGGAGGACCGGAGCCGGGACTGACGGGGGGACGATCGGCGGGGACATCGGCACGCGCTCAGGTCCCCCCTGGTGACGAGAAGGCCAGGGACGCGGGCCTTGAGCAGCAGCAGGAGTCTGGCGAATCGGAGTGTGGCGAGGATCAAAGCGAATCCAGGATTCATCAGGACTCGGGACGTTCGGCTGGCAGGGACACAGCACCTGCGCAGCTTGGTGAGCATGCGTCCATGTATTGTTTGTCGCCCGCTGGGTTATTAGTGGATGGGGGAGGTGATAGGCAGTTGGCTGGGCCCAGCGGGGAAAATACTAGGGGAGGTCGTGGGTCAGATGTAGTGGGTCTTAGGGACATTTTGTTTAGCATGTCGCAAATTTTGGCTAGAATAGACGGTGGTAGAGTTAATCAAGGAGGTTTGTCACCTGCGGCGGCGTGGGTACCTAGTCAACCGGTGTTGTCGCAGGTGGGGAGCGAGTCGGCCAGGTCGGCGGTGAATGCAGCCGGGACACCTTCTGGGGCATCGGTTTGCGTACAGACAGAGAAGGACAAAGCGGATACCGTAAAGCTGGATGATAGGGCAAAAGGGGAGGTATATGTGTGCTTTGAGGGGCCGTTGGGGGCACACTTAAAAAAAAAAAAAAAGAGAGGTAAAGGAAAAGTTTGGCGGAATGACTATGTTGAAATTTTTTCCCTTCTTCCGCTGGAAAAGTTTAATCTGGATAAGGGTAAAAAGGACGATAGTAAAAAAGAGGAAGAAGAGAAACGTAGGTGGAGGTTGATTCCTCAGACGTTTGTTAATTGGTTACAGGCTTTTGCAATATTGGCTAGCGTTATTGGGGAAAAAGCTCCGGATAATTGCTCAGGTTTATTTTGCTACCTTGATTCTATTGGGGAGGCTCATCGTACTTATGGGGGTCAGGTGTGGTTACGATATGACGAGCAATTTAGGCAGAGGAAAGCTGTCCGCCCAGAGATCAGATGGGATCAATAGGACATTGGGTTGTGGTTGAAGGTTATGGCCCCACTGAGGTATGAGCAGTCCTTTCACGGGAGCAACAGTAGCGGGAATCAGTCAGCAGCAGGACACGGGGGAAGTAGTCAAGGGGCACACAGCACAAAAAAAGGAAGCGGGAACTTGCTGGCAATTTAATGACGGCCAATGCAAGTTCGGGACCTCCTGTAAATTTAAACATGTGTGCTCCCATTGTAACGGAAGTTCGCACGGAGCATCAAAATGCTTTAAGAAGGGTAAGGGAAAGCCGACAGTGGGTACCGGTCAAAGGGGTGACTCCGGTGAGGGTTCACGCGATGGCCCCCTTTCTAAGTAGGTATCCGGATCAGTTGAAGGCTAAGGTCATTGCGGATGTTTTTTTTTTTTTTTTTGGAAGGGTTTAGAATCCCTCCTCCTGATCATGAGGTCCCCTTTTTCAGTTAAAAATTTGACGTCGGCTTCCCTTCATCCGGAAGTGGTTAGTGTGAAGTTGGCTAAGGAGGTGGAATTGGGCAGGATGGCTGGACCGTTTCAGGAATTGCCTATTAGCAAGGTGATTATCTTGCCGTTGGGGGTTGTGCCCAAGAAAGAGCTGAATAAGTTTTGTTTAATTCAGCATTTGTCGTACCCGAAGGGGCTTTCGGTTAATGATGGTATTGCGCAGGAGTTGTATTCGGTTGAATATACATCATTCGATGCGGCGGTGCATTGGGTACGGAGATACGGGCCAGGCTCGTTGCTAGCTAAGACTGATATCGAGTCAGCCCTTAGGTTGTTGCCAGTTCACCCGGATAGCATCCCGTTGTTAGGTTCTTTTTGGGAAGGGGAGTACTATGTGGATAGGTGTTTGCCAATGGGTTGTGCGATTTCGTGTTCTTTGTTTGAAACGTTTAGCTCCTTTTTGGAATGGGAAGTGAAGGGCCTGGCTTCTGTTAAGTCAGTCATTCATTATTTGGATGACTTCTTGTTTATAGGCCCCCCGCAATCGTTGTTGTGTAGGAATTTGTTAGGTACTATGGTGTGGGTAGCGGAGCATTTTGGCGTGCCGTTAGCAGAAGAAAAAACGGAAGGACCTGGCACCATTTTAAGTTTTTTGGGCATTGTAATTGATACCGAAAGAATGGAGTGTCGGTTACCGGATGATAAATTGAGTTTGCTTAAGCAGGAGGTCGATAGGATCAGGAAGTTGCGCAAGGTTACCCTGAGGGAGCTACAGTCGCTGTTAGGGCGTTTGAATTTTGCTTGCAGGATTATGCCAATGGGCAGAATATTTTGTCGCAGATTGTCAGGAGCGACAGCAGGAGTGCGCGCGCCGCATCTTTTCATTCGCCTTAATAAGGACCACAAGGAGGATCTAAAAGTTTGGAAATTGTTTTGGAAAGTTATAACGGCAGGTCAGTAATCCAGCAGGAGTTCTTGAACAGTTTTGATTGTGAGATATTTACGGATACGGCAGGAGGTGCTGGTTACGGGGCCTACTGGAAAGGGCGGTGGAGCATTGGCGAGTGGCCGAAGGTGTGGAAAGAGAGGGGTCTTACGAGGAACTTGGCATTTTTGGAATTGTTTCCTATTGTTGTTGCGGTTACTATTTGGGGAGAGTGTTTCGCCAACAGGAGAATTCGGTTTCACTGCGATAACATGGGAGTGGTGTCTGTCATCAACAGTTTGTTGGCCTCGTCTCCGCCTGTGATTAGGCTGCTGAGGGAACTAGTACTTTGTTGTCTTAAGCTGAACGCTTGGATTACAGCGGTACATGTTCCAGGTGTACAAAATTCCATAGCAGATGCCTTGTCTCGTTTTCAGTGGGATCGTTTTCGGACGCTAGCTCCAGAGGCAGAGGACGTGGGACGGGAATGCCCTTCGCGTTTGTGGCAGCTGGTTATGGAAGAGCGGGACGGTTAATACGGGAGTCCATCACAAGGCAGACCTGGGCATCATACGAGGCATCGTGGCGAGTATGGCAAAGTTGGATTATGCAGTGGGGTGTGATGGAGAGTGATGGAGATAGAGAGATGGCGGTGTTGTTTCTCGTGGGAAGGGCAGCGGAGAGCGGTTGGTCGGTTTCAAAAGTTGGGAAGTTTGTTGCAGGTTTAGCGTTTGGTTTTAAATTGCAGGGGATGAAGGATGTTACGAAGTCCTTTTTAGTGAAGCAAGCTCTCAAGGGCTTTAGGACAAGAGGTAAAGAGTTGGATAAACGGAGACCGGTAACCTTTAGTATTTTGGAACGTTTGGGTTTTGTATTGGATAAGATTTGTTGTTCAGTTTTTGAAGCCACACTATTTAGGTTGGCTTTTTCATTGGCGTTTTTTGGCGCGCTGAGAGTAGGTGAATTGGTGGCACCAAGCAGGAATAAGGTTGGGGGTTTGTTTGGATATGAGTGGTCGAGATGGGGGTATTGGATTAGGTGGGGAAAAGACGGATCAATTGGGCAAAGGTAAACGAGTAATATTGGGTGAGGTTATGGGATCTTTTCTTTGTCCTAGGAGATGTTTATTGGCTTATTGGCAGGTTTGGTCAGGGTGGAAGGGCCCATTATTGTGTCATGAAAAATGGAGACTTTTTGTCACGTTTTCAATTCATAGCGGTGTTTAAAAAGGGGATTGCTGAGCTGGGCCTTAGCCCTGAGGTATACGGGTCACATTCATTCAGAATTGGTGCGGCATCAGAAGCGGATGGCTTGGGGTTAGGCAAGGATGTGATAAAACGTATTGGGAGGTGGAGTTCTGATCGTTACCTGTCTTATGTAAGGCATTAGGTATGCGGTCTTAGGTAATTTGCCTTTTGAGATTCAAATACCTTTTGGTTGTCTTGTTCTAGTGGCGTCCCGTTGTTAGTTTGGATGCTAGGACACTCTTTCGTCCATTGGGAGCGGTGAGGGCGGACTTGAGGCCGGACGGTAGGCAATTGGTTTTTTAGCAGGGAGCAAGCGGTGGTTCGGTGGTTGGGTTTTCGAGGGATGGTTTGGAGAAGGGTGCTGCCAGAATTCCATAAAGCAGCTCGTTTGGATCGGGCGCCGGATATTTTGGTGGTGCATATGGGGGGAAATGATTTGGAGGGCTCGGCCGGTCAGGGAATTGATGAGGGACATTCGAATCGATCTGTTAAGGTTATGGACATCTTTTCCTGAGGTGTTGACAGTGTGATCTGACATTGTGCCCAGAGGAAAATGGAGGGAGGCCAGATCATTGAAGGGAATTAATAGGGCACGTATAAAGTTGAACAGATCTATATCAGCTTTTGTTACCAGGAACGGGGGAGTAAGCGTGCGGCATCTTGATCTGGAAGCGGGAGTTGGAGATTTTTGGGAAAAGGACGGCGTACATTTGAATGATATTGGCATTGATTTATGGGCATTGGCCATACAGGAGGGGATCGAAAGGGCTTTTGCGGTGTTGGAGCGCTCACGAGCCTGAGGTGGTCAGGGCTGTTCGTTGGTGGCGGGGGGTTGGGTTCTTGGAGTTGGCACAGAAGTGTCGGTGGAAAGAATATTGGATAATCACAGGCAGTGCCTTGATTAACCGGGGTGATCTGGCATTTGGTTTTGGGCTCTGGACGGGGTTTTACCCTGGGAGCTTTTGGTGCCCTTGAGCTGGTGATGGACGGCTGAGGGTAATATGGTGGTTCGAGTTCGGTTTAATTTATGCCAGATCTAATTTTAACTCCAAGAACCCTCCCTTCTTATTTATTTTATAACACTGTTAATATGTTAATGTTGTTTGTTAATAAAATGGCCGCTGTGGCCAAATTTATCCAAAGAAATACAGGTGCAGTGTTTTTATTTGGTGGGGGAAGGTGAGTGCTGGAAGGTGGGGGCATGTTGATCCATGGAACCCGTGTTGGCAGTACACGGTCATGGTTTTGTCTTATAAATACAGAGGTGAAAATCACACCAAATGCCAACTGGCTTTCTCTGGTGAACCTCTGTAACAGCATCTCTGCTGCTGTGTAATAGTCACAGGGCAGGGAGGGGTTAAACATCCAAATATTTAATATCTATTGGAAATAAAGAGGTATTGATATCAGATAAAACAAATGACCAACCACAATGCACTCTACCAAGACCAATATTACCAGATAGAAGGCAGAAATACCACCACACCATGACCAGATCACATATTATCACCACATAGTGCCCAAATAATGCCACATACAATGCACAAATACCGCCACACCATGACCAAAGCACATAATACCACCACATAGTGATCAAATGCTACCAGATACAAGGTATAAATACTGACACACCATGAGACCACATATTACCACCACATAGTGACTGAATAATACCACATACAAGGGACAAATATCGTCATGTCATGACCAAAGCACATAATGGCACCACATAGTGACAAATAATACTAAAATAATAAAAATGTAAAAAAAGCTCTGTATATAGTGTCAGTGTACAGGTTATACAGTGATCACCAGTGACATTATACACAGGAGCTCTGTATATAGTGTCAGTGTATAGGTAATATAATGATCACCATTGATATTATACACAGGAGCTCTGTATATAGTGTCAGTGTGAATGTATAGGTAACACATACTCACAAGTTCTTTATCTGCAGACCGATATATCACATCTTCTATGCAGGACTTATCTCTGCAGAAAATAACATAGTTAGCTATAACTGATCACTTCCAGAGCACAATCCACACTTTTCCCAAGATTTCTACACTACATGAAATGACAAAAAAAGAAACATAGCACTGCACTACACAGTAACAGTGCTCCAGTGTCATTCTGTGCCTGCTCATCTGTCAGCAGACATATTTGTCTGATGGCAAAGATCTAGCAGAGCTGAAGACCCATGGATGATGTCGGAGCGAGGATTTTTTTAATTAAAGATGGAGTCCCTTAGGCTTAGTTTCCCACGCAGCATAATAGCCGCATATTCCTGCTTTTATGCGGCGCTCCTGTCATCAGGATTTTGATAATTTTGAGTATTTGTTCAACAGAGGTTGATTTTGAAAGGAGAGCGGAGGAATTGAAACACAGGTTCTTAGATCACGGATATAGTCGAAGAAGTATTAAGCATGCCTATAATCGAGCCAAAAACAGTAATCGTCAACAATTAATGTATTCTAATCGAGCTCACAAACAAGAGAACTGTGTCAGGATGGTGACACGGTACCATTCACAATGGCGCAAAATGTGTGATGTGCTTAGGAAACACTGGCCCATTTTACTTGCGGATGAGACGTTGCGCCAATATTTGCCTATGTATCCGTCAGTCACAGCCCGTCGATCTCCGAGCCTCCGAGATCACTTGGTAAGGAGCTACCTTACACCTAATACTCAGAAGAAAATTGCCGAAATAGGACTGGCTGAAATAAGACAAACGTGGGGTTGTACCCCATGTGGTTCATGTATTTCGTGTCCAAACATCGAACATACTAAAAAGTTTCTTTCATCTAGTGGGAAAGAATTGACTATCCTACACTCCATTACGTGTACAACACGTAATGTCATTTATCACGCTACATGGCCTTGCTCTTTGGTATACATAGGTCTGACCACTAGGATGTTAAAGACCAGAGCGAGGGAACATGGACGTGATATTATGGCAGCAGCCACTGAGGATAATTTGGAGTTGTTGAAAACAATCCCTAGACACTTTAAAAACTATCATGCCTGTGATCCATCAGGTCTTCAAGTTAAAGGCATCGATGATGTTTATAGTACGTTGCGTGGAGGTAGTGCTAGTCGCCTACTTGCACAGAAAGAATCCAGATGGATTTGGCTATTGCAAACATTACATCCTCAGGGCCTCAACGAGTCCTTAAGCTTTTCACCATTCCTCTGATTGCCTCTATCTCTCCCCCACCCCTGCACCCGCTAGATTTATCGGTATTTTAATGATGTTTATAATCCCCCCCCCCTTGTTTTATCCTCTGTTGTCTAATTAATGTTCATTTTTTCCTTAGTACATACTCTTTTGTCCTTGGTTGCGGCTGCCTTCCGTGTCTCTTTCTGCTTGTTACTCCTATTGATGGATGGCTGTGGACGATTTATACATCTTGATTAATCAATGATTCTCCTGGACTACTGACAATAGGTCACAGAGATATTATCATCTACTGGGACAAAGAAAAGCTACGCAACAAATGAATTCATCTAATTGCTGGATATACTTGATATTGAGCTGTATTATGCGGTGTATTGTGTTTTTTGTATGTTTATGCTTACAACCTATTGTGTAGGATTTAATTGTTGAATGTTTCTATCATTTTTCTCCATTACACAGTGTACTGTATCTTTTATATGTACATATTACACCGCATTTTTTGTGGTTTTTGACTGGTGCTCTCCGTTGGGGCAATGGCGCCATGCCCCCATGGACAGTATTTTTCGGTAATATTTAGTTACAATATTGGATTAACATTAGCCATACAATTGATATGAAGAATGTCTTTTGATTATAATTGGCTACTGATGGCAATTATATGGGGGAAGGGGTCCCACAGCTATGCAGCTACTGAGATATATCCTGCTTCTTTTGATCTGCGATTTCTTTCCGTTGTGATATGTTATCTGTTCACACTTATTATTCTGTGATTGGTTCATTATTGCGTTAGTTGGGCACTATTGGGTTAAATAGCTGTGGTTTAGCCACGACTCTTCTCATTAGATCCGATTGTCCACTTCCTATATTCATTTATCTACACTTTTGTTGGGCGTTTTATAATGTATACTTACCACATTATAGCGCTATGTCCCCTGTTATGGGCTTTCCCCGTTGGTCAGATTGTGATGTCACAGCGATTTTCGTCCATGTGACCTGGGGGGTGTGGCTTGTATTTATGTGTGGCGAGGGGCGGATGACTGTGTCCCGACGCGTCATAGCAAGTCCCGCTCATGTGACCTGGGAGGTGTGGTTTGTTATCACGGGGGGCGAGGGGTGGATGATTGCGTCCTGAAGCGAAGGGGTCCTACTATATACTTCCAGATGTGAGTGGTAATACAGGGGCACACGTGACTCTATATGTATGTATTATGGTGAGAGGTTGGCTATTCTAATAGCTGCGTCCTGTCTTACTTTCACCCATTGGACAATAAGCAATACTTAAGGGATACCGGTTCCAGACATACTATAACCCCCAGAAGAAGGCACAGCGCCGAAACGCGCGTAGGGGTGACGATACCTGAACTGACAAACAATACATATGTGAGTAATACTACATTCCCACTTATTTTCAAGTGCTAAATGGATTTACTTTTATATCAACTATTTATGCACTGTGCACCTTAGCATTTGCATTGAAGCTTTGATATTATGCTTACAGCTGGGATAGGGCATGTGGTTTACTTACCCATACCCGTATTTTCTTCAACTATGTAGGTTTAATCTATTTATTATATGATTGTATTGGTCTTGGCATCTCTATTACAGCTCACTACTTATGTATTTATGCCACTTTTTCAATATGGATGTTTTTTTAATTAATGTGTATTAATAAATTTATGATTTTTTTGCAAAATTATGTTCCTATACGTCATTTTTTCTATATGATTTGCTATTATAGACATTGAACAGAGTCTCATTGTCCTACTACAGAGAACTAATTGTGTATGTGACCTTGGTGGTCAATTAATCTGTCTCAGCATTTTGATAAGGAAACTACAGGTAGTGAAAGGTTGGCACTGTTACACTGATTAAACAAGAACCATAAGACAGATTTCTTCAACCCAGGTATCATTTTAATCTGTGTTTGCAGTTAATGAGATGCTCGTGCTCTGGGCTTAAATAACCTTCCATGACCTTCCTCCTATTTTAAATACTGCACATTTAATATTGTGGTCTTAAAAAAAAAAATTTGCCTCCAACAAAATGGCGCCGGTGCATGCACAGTAGCATCTATCTGTGCAAGCGCAGTATTTAAAGGTTCAGTGACCTGTCATTTAAGCCCAGAATGATGACAATGAGGCCAGAGAACCAAAAAAAAGACCTGTCCACAGGCCGGTCTCGAAGCACAAGCATCTCATTAACTCCAACCTGCAAACAGATTAAACAAGAACCACTAGACAGATTTCTTCAAACCAGATATCATTTTAATCAGTGTAACAGCACCAACCTGACAGTGCCTATAGTTTACTTAGCAAAATCCTGATGACAGGTTTCCTTTAACAGTAGGGATAAACCTTCTAAGAATCTCCCAATAGCTCCCAAATGCAAACATTAAGCGTTTATGCTACACAGTGTTGAAGCATGGATGTACCTACTTTCAATCGAAGGTGACAGGAGAAACTTTTCTGTTTTACCAACATCTAACCTGTGGTATGTCATTTACTGTTTACCTGTTGGAATGTGGGTGCTGTCTCCAATATGTGAGACGCAACACTCAACAGGGTCACATCAGGTGATGGAGGGGATGTTACACAGATCAGCATTGATAGTGACGTATACAGACACCGTGTTCCCACCGCCATCACCCTTGTTATAAGATACCACACAGTGGTTTATATAGAAGCTGGACACTGCACCTCTCATTCATGTGACTCGCCCCCTGGGCCGTGGGGCACGCGGATCCGGGCGATAGGGGAACGATGGGGGTAGTAGTAGTGGCGGCCCGGTCCCGCGGCTCAGGGTGGTCAGGCCAGTGGTAGTCTGCTATGCGCTCCAAATTATGTCCGACTACGCCACCCGTGGATTGCGGTTATTAGGAACCGCCGCTGCAAGGCAGTCCGCTGGGGCTGATGATGGGTGCAGCTGAGGTGATGTGACTCCCCACGGGAAGAGTGCAGCCCCAGGGCAGTGTAGTGGATGTTGGGAGTGATGGTAGTGCGGGTCCCGGTGCTGATAGTGCTGGAGGCGCGAAGGAGCACACAGACAACAAGTTACAGTCCAGGGTCTTTACTCACAGTTCGTTTGTTCCAGGTCACTTCGGCCAGCAGTGACCGCCCGAGCCGTGCTGCGTCCACCAGGTGAGGGGCTCGGTCAACTCCCAGGCAGTTCAGGAGCATGGCACAGGACCCCCTTTTATCCTTTCTCTGGCCTGCCTCACCAGTGACCCACTTTTGTCCAGCTGCCGCGGACCTGTGCGGTTAAACGTGGGCCCCGTCCTCCGCTGTCCTATATGGTGCCTTCCTAGCAGGTTTGATGAGGTGTCGCACCAATATATGATCACGATGACCGGTCTTTGGCTGAGGGTAGTTTCTCCTCCACCAACTTGGGATCCGGTACCCTTAATCTGCCTGACCCTTCACCCTGGATTCTCGTGGGTTCTTAGGGTCCCTTCCACCTTCTTGTTCCTGAGCCCTTCTGTTTCTCTGTCTCTCCTTCTTTGCAGTTCCTTTCTGCTTCTGTTCCTTTCTCTTGGAGCTGAGATGAGCTAGAATCTCAGCTCCCCTTCACCTCCTCCTCGGCCTCTTCTCCAGGCCCACTTCTCCTTCTCCTCTCAGGCCCCGGCCTCTTCCCTAGGCCTGCCTCTGGAGCAGCACTCAGCCTGAGCTGCTGCTCCCTGTCTTCTCCTCTCCACAGAACGAACCTAGATCTAAGATGGTGCCCACCTTTTATACCTCCCTCTAGCCATGAGCCCAGGTGACCAGCAACCAATGGGCTCCTTCCTATGCTCAGGAACCGCCCCCTATCTGCCCCTACAGCACTGGGTGTTCCACCCCTCCCTCCCCACTCCAGCAGGGACATGGTCGGTCGTGCCTGCACTTCTGTCTAGTGGGAGCACCGTTGAGCTGTCCCTCGGAAATGGGGTGTGTGTGCTGCATGCAGCTAACTGAGTCCTGGTCCACACTCCATCCTTACCTGGGAGTGGAATATCACACCTCTGGTAGAGGTGCAATACCCCTGTAGCGGCCGAACCCTCGGGGAGCTACACATGTCCACTAACAAAATTTCTGTACACAGAGGAAGGTCTTACATGACCGAAACGTTTGTTTTGTACTACTTTTTCTACTATTAAATTCTCAAAATTCATTGAGTCATCTTGAGTGCCAAGTTTTTCATCTTATTGCAGTCACACAGAGTGACCGCAGACTTATCAATTTGGACCAGACAATTCCTGCAAAGGTATCATGGTGTGTGAACATGGACCAAAGAAAGGTAAGGAGAGAGCTGTCTCAGGAAATTAGAAAGAAAATTATAGACAAACATGTTAAAGGTAGATGCTATAAGACCATCTCCAAACAAATGTTCCTGTTACAACATTTGCACATATTATTCAGAGCTTTAAGGTCTATGAGGCGGCAGCCAATGTCCCTGGATGTGGCCACAAGAGTAAATTAATGACAAATTGAAGAGATGGATAATTTGAATGGTTACAAAAGAGCCCAGAACAACTTTCAAAGAGATTAAAGGTGAACTCCAAGGTCAGGGTACATTAGTGTCAGATCGCACCATTTGTCGCTGTCTTGACCAAAGTGAAATTCATGGAAGAAGAGGAGGAGGAAACCTTTGTTCAAAGCAAATCAGAAAAAAGGCAAGACGGGAATTTTCCAAAGTTTCTGGGAGAATGTCCTTTGGACAGATGAAACAAACCTGTGCTTTTTGGCAAGTCACATCAGCTCTATGCTCACAGACAGAAAAATGAGAAAATAAACCAAAAAGAGAAGGCGCGCCATGTGAAGAATGTCACAGCATATAGATGGAGGGGTGAGAGGTATTCCACTCACCTCTGGTAGTTGTGCATGCCAGACACAAAGCTGATACTAAGCGGTAATGACTGCGGTCCTGGAGCACTGCAGCACCTTCTGCCCTCCCCGGCATCATGCTCAGGAGCCATGATACAGCGAAAGATAATGAACAGTGGGTGGTGGAGATCCACAGGTCGCCACGCTCTGAGTTAGGAACCACCAGGTTAGGCAAGAGAAGTCGATTTATTCAACACTTAACGCGTTTCAGAGACGATCTGTCCCCTTCATCAGGTGATTCCAGAATGTATACCACGCTGAGTGCTTTAAATAGATAGGCACTGATGTGATTGATAATTGCATACAGGCTTTAGAAATAAATAAATCTACATATAATTTTCATGATTACAAATCATTAAAACCAATAATTCACTAAAAATTAACCCCTTTCTGATGTGTGACCTAATAGTACATCATGGTGACCTGGGCCGATTGGACCAATGACGTACTATTAGGTCATATGGCCATCGCGCCCGCACACAAGCGGTGCGGGGCGATCGCCGCCGGGTGTCAGCTGATAGCACCAGGTATTAGCTGTGACTATGTGCAGGGAGCGGTCCCGCACTGCTCCCGGCACATTAACCCCCTCAATGCTGCGATCGAAGTCGATCGCAACATTGCGGGGGCAAGGGGAGGTGATCGCAATACTCACCTCCTCTCCCGGCCTCCAGCGCTGTTTGCCGCAGCTTCCCGGATGTCGTCATGACAACATCCAGGTCATCAGACAGCAGGAAGATATTTTGGTCATGCGCAGTGCATGACCAAAGTATCTTCTGCATCTGCAGCGTTGACAGCCTGTATAGCTCAGGGATGGTGCTCCATCCCTGTGCTATACAGGCGATCAGAATAAAAAAAGTGAAAGTCCCATAGTGGGAAACAGAATAAAAGTTCAAAAAGTGTTAAAAAATGGAAAAAAAAATTGTAAAAATATATAAAAAAATAAATAAATAAATAATCCACCAAAAAAAATATATATATAATGTACCCATCAATAAATATTATTAGGAAAAAAACAACAAACACAATAAAAGAACACATATTTGGTATCGCCGCGTCCAGAATGACCTGACCTATAAAACTGTCCCACTAGTAAACCCCTTTAGTGAACATGGTAAAAAAAAAATAAAAAGCGAAGCAAAAAACAATGCTTTATCATCATACCGCCAAACAAAAAATGGAATAACACGCGATCAAAAAGACGAATGTAAATAAAAATGGTACCACTGAAAACTGTAATCTTGTCCCTCAAAAAACAAGCCGCCATACAGCTCCATCAGCCAAAAAATAAAAAAGTTATAGCTCTCAGAATAAAGCGATGCAAAAAATTTTTTTTTCTATAAAATAATTTTTATTGTGTAAAAACGCCAAAACATAGAAATACGATATAAATGTGGTACTGCTGTAAACGTACTGACCCGAAGAATAAAGCTGCCTTATCAATTTCACCATACGCGGAACAGCATAAAAAAAAACATAATAACAATTCTGGAATTGCTGTTTTTTGTTTATTCTGCCTCCCAAAAATCGGAATAGAAAGCGATCAAAAAATGTCAAGTGCCTGAAAATGGCAACAATAAAAACGTCAACTCGTCCCGCAAAAAACAAGCTGTCACATGGCTCTGCTGGCCAAAATATGGAAAATTATAGCTCTCAAAATATGGCGATGCAAAAACTAGATATTACAAAAAAATGCGTCTTTTAGTGTGTGACAGCTGTCAATCATAAAAACCTGATATGATTCTGGTATCGCTGTAATCGCACTGACCCGAATAATAAAGCCGTCTAATCACTTATACCGCACGAGGAACGGCGTGAAAAATAAACTCTAGGGTTAGGGTTGTGTTAGGGTTGGGCTAGGGTTAGGGTTGGGGTTAGGGTTGGGCTAGGGTTAGGATTGTGTTAGGGTTGGGGTTAGGGCTGGGCTAGGGTTAGGGTTAGGGGTGGGCTAGAGTTAGGGTTGTATTAGGGTTGGGGTTAGGGTTGGGCTAGGGTTAGGGTTGGGGTTGGGGTTGTATTAGGGTTGGGGTTAGGGTTGTATTAGGTTTGGGATTTTTTTCAAAAGTAAAAAAAAAAAAAAAGATGACGATATGGTGACTAGTGTTCGCTACTTGAGTTTTCATCGGATGCTTGGGTATGCACCGAGTATCGCGGGTGCTCAAGTGACATGCTCGAGTCTCCACCCCATATGCTTCGTGGCCAAAAAAAAACTCGCAGGGATTGCCTGCCATGCACGAGCGATCCCTGGATGTTTTTTTTGGGGTGTCTAATAACCGTGAAGCATGCGAGCGGGGACTTGAGCATGTCAGTACATGGTGCATACCTGAGTACCCAATGCAAACTCAAGTAGCGAGCACTTGCACTCAAGACTAATGACAACTTATTCAATTTGATGAACTAATGTTATCAAATTCTGTGTCGTACCTCTGGGTTCAAAATGTTCAGTATACCCCTTGATAAAATCCTTGAGGGGTCTAGTTTCCAAAATGGGGTCACTTGTGGGGGGTTTCCACTATTTAGGCACATCAGGGGCTCTCCAAACGCGACATGGCGTCCGCTCTCAATTCCAGCCAATTTTGCGTTCAAAAAGTCACACAGTGCTCCTTCCCTTCTGAACTCTACCGTGCGCCCAAACACTGTATTTTCCCCACATATGGGGTATTGGCGTATTTTTTCCTGTTACCCCTGCGAAAATAAAAAAAATTGTGTCTAAAATAACATTTTTGTGAAAAATGAGGGGTGCAGTTTTTAGAATGGTGTCACTTTTGGGTATTTTCTGTCATAAAGGCCCCTCAAAGTAACTTCAAATATGATGTGGTCCCTAAAAAAATGGTTTTGTAAATTTTGTTGGAAAAATGAGAAATCGCTGGTCAACTTTTACCCCTTATAGCTCCCTAATAAAAAAAATTTTGGTTCTAAAATTGTGCTGATGTAAAGTAGACATGTGGGAAATGTTATTTATCAACTATTTATTAACCATAGATATTCACTACAACCCATGGGAGTGGGTTGTAGCGAATATTCATGAGCTTTAATAGCGGGCACACTGACCACAGAGCGCAGCAGGAGCCGCGCTGTGGCTACAGTGTGCCGGCTATTAAGAGAAATGAATATTCATTGCTCTCCACGCCCATGGGTATGGGGAGCAGGGAATATTCATTTTCTTTAGTAGCGGGCACAGCTAGGCTGCAGCAGGCGGCTGCTGCCTCCTGTGCCCCGCTGATCCCCCGCTGCAGCTCCCCCACACCCACCACCATGCGGCCATACAATAATATAGTATTCGGACTATAAGACGCACCCCCTACTTTCCTCCAAAATTTTGGAGGAAAAAAGTGCATCTTATAGTCCGAAAAATACGGTTATTATTAAGAATAGGAGATTTTTTTTTTTTTTTTTAAATGTAGGTACGATTCAATTATTCCCAAGATCTCACCCCATGGATGGATCCTTTGTATTTGCAATTGGTTGAGGAAGGGCATTGCTAACAATAGGAATTCCAGAGAATGGAGGACTTAACTACAACTCCCAGTATGTCCTTAGCAATGGTAAGGAGATACTGGGAGTTGTTACCAGTCATCATCAGACTGTGGACCGTATAGGAACCAATGTACTGATTAGATGCAAGCAGTGGAACTATTAAACGTTTAAAAAGTAACTTACATTTAGGGATATATATTACATGATTTAGGTCCAATAATTTTGAGCAGATTAGTGCGAATCTGAGACCCTGATCACTCAAAAGATCTCTTAGAAGTGAAGAGGTGAGGAGACATGACTATGACTTTCTGCTGCATTTGCTCTGCTCAGTGTACTCTCCTATCTACTGAGCTGCGCTCTTCTAGGAGGTCTTTTAAGCAAAGGAGCAAAGGATTGGGGTCCCCACAAATCTGCTCAGAATTAATGACCCTAAACCACATTAAAAAACGTCCCAAAAGTTGATTTATACTTTAAGGTTAATTTACACACACACACACACACACACACACACACACACACACACACACTAGCTATTGAACCTGTTCTACGCCCGGGTGGCGAGCATTTTTATTGGTATATGGTCTCTCATGCTGGTATGTTCTGCCCCCCATCCTGGTATTTGTGCTGCCCCCATCCTGTCCCCTCACCCCAATCCGGGTATGCATGGCACCCCTCACCCCAATCCGGGTATGCATGGCACCCCCTCATCCCAATCCGGTATGCATGGCACCCCATCTCTCATCCTGGTATGTATGGCACTGCTCATTCGCCAATCCTGGTATGTATGGCACTCAATCCCTCTTCCTGATGTGCATGGCACCCCATCCCTCATCTTGGTATTTATGGTGCACCTCATCCCTATCCTGTTATGTATGTTACCCCTCATCCTGGTATGCATGGCAACCCATCCCTCATCCTGGTATGCATGGTACCCCTCATTCCTATTCTTGTATTTATGGTACCCCTCATCTTGGTATATATGGCACCCCTCATCCCAATCCGGGTATGTATGGTACCCCTCATCCCCCAATCCTGGTATGTATGGCCTCCTCATCCCCCATCCTGGTATGCATGGCTCTCTCATCCCCAATCCTGGTATGCATGACTCTCTCATCCCCAATCCTGGTATGTATGGCCTCCTCATCCCCCAATCCTGGTATGCATGGTCCCCTCATCCCCCAATCCTGGTATGCATGGTCCCCTCATCCCCCAATCCTGGTATGCATGGTACCCCTCATCCCTATTCTGGTATGCATGGAACCCCACTTTCCTATCCTGGTATGCATGGTACCCCTCACCCCCCAATCCTGGTATGTATGGCACCACTCACCCCCCAATCCTGGTATGTATGGCACCCCTCACCCCCCAATCCTGGTTTTCATGGTTCAGTCACCCCCCAAGTCCAGGTATGTATGGCACCCCTCACCCCCCAATCCT
The DNA here is from genome assembly GCF_046119375.1 of Phyllobates terribilis. Taxonomy (NCBI): domain Eukaryota; kingdom Metazoa; phylum Chordata; class Amphibia; order Anura; family Dendrobatidae; genus Phyllobates; species Phyllobates terribilis. Next base: position 6,312,700 of record NW_027362847.1, on the reverse strand, counting down.
GGTATGTATGGCACCCCTCACCCCCCAATCCTGGTATGTATGGCACCCCTCACCCCCCAATCCTGGTTTTCATGGTTCAGTCACCCCCCAAATCCTGGTATGCATTGTACCCCTCATCCCCCAATCCTGGTATGCATGGTCCCCTCACACCCCTTTCCTGGTATGTATGGTACCCCTCACACCCCTTTCCTGGTATGTATGGTACCCGTCACACCCCATTCCTGGTATGTATGGCACCCCTCATCCCTTTCACGGTGCACACATACAAAAAAATAAACACATACTCACCTTTCTTCCCTGTGCTCCAGTGCTACTGTATCCTGTTCTGCCGGGGGAGCAGTGCGGCGCCAGAGTACGCGCGTGACCATACCGTGCTGTTCAACGCCATTTTACTGAAGACACACTGCAAATATGTCTTCAGTAAAATGGCGCCAGATAGAGTTATGCACATGTGCCGATTCCAACACCTTCACTCCTGCCCTGGTCTCCGGCGAGAAGAGAAACGCCGCTGCAACGCTCCTCCCGGTCAGGTAAGTATGGCGCCGGAGATCGCGGTATGTGTTCAGTGTCTACGCATACCGCAATCTCCGGCGCCATACACACTCCCCTTACCTGTAACGTAATGGGTTCTTCTGTCTAGAGCCAGACTGCGCAGGCATGTAGCACTTGCCAAGTCTTTAAAGGCTTCAGACAGAGGGAGGCTTGTAGCATTATATTATATATACAGTACAGACCAAAAGTTTATTTAAAGATTTTTCTGTATTTTCATGACTCTGAAAATTGTACATTCACACTGAAGGCATCAAAAGTATGAATTAACAAATGTGGAATTATATACTTAACAAAAAAGTGTGAAACAACTGAAAATATGTCTTATATTCTAGGTTCTTCAAAGTAGCCACCTTTTGCTTTGATGACTGCTTTGCACACTCTTGGCATTCTCTTGATGAGCTTCAAGAGGTACAGTAGTCACGGGAAATGGTCTTCTAACAATCTTGAAGGAGTTCCCAGAGATGCTTAGCACTTGTTGGCCCTTTTGCCTTCACTCTGCGGTCCAGCTCACCCCAAACCATCTCGATTGGGTTCAGGTCTGGTGACTGTGGAGGCCAGGTCATCTGGCGTAGCACCCCATCACTCTCCCTCTTGGTCAAATAGCCCTTACACAGCCTGGAGGTGTGTTTGGGGTCATTGTCCTGTTGAAAAATAAATGATGGTCCAACTAAACGCAAACCGGATGGAATAGCATGCCGCTGCAAGATGCTGTGGTAGCCATGCTGGTTCAGTATGCCTTCAATTTTGAATAAATCCCCAACAGTGTCACCAGCAAAGCACCCCCACACCATCACACCTCCTCCTCCATGCTTCACGGTGGGAACCAGGCATGTAGAGTCCATACGTTCACCTTTTCTGCGTCGCACAAAGTCACAGTGGTTGGAACGAAAGATCTCAAATTTGGACTTATCAGTAGTGTTGAGCGATACCTTCCGATATCAGGAAATATCGTATCGGATTGGATCGGACCGATACCCAAAAAGTATCGGATATCGCCGATTCCGGTACCGGAAACCAATGCAAGTCAATGGGACACAAATATCGGAACGAAAATAAACCCTTTCTTTTCTTGTAGGTTAATTCTACATGAAGTAAAACAACTAAGAATAATGTAGAATGTATTATGCGAAAAGCCGGCAATTCATCAGCGGCATACACCTTTACCCGACAATTTACAACAGAAAGAATAGAGCTTCACACATAGATTAGATAGATAGAAACATGTCAGTCACATATATATGAAGTACAGTGACAGTGTTGATTACTGTACTTGTCATTTAGTGTTAAAATAAGGATTTATTTTAAAAAAAAATTGGCGTGGGGTTCCCCTTAATTTTAGTCTCTAGCGGAGGTTAAGCAGACAGCTGGGGCAGATGTTTGAAGCCTGGGAAGGGGGTAATACCCACGGAGCTTCCCAGGCTACTAATATCAGCCCCCAGCTGAATACCTAGCCTTTACTAGCTATTAAAATGGGGGACCCCCTATTTAATAGCTAGCAAAGGCTAGGCAGACAGCTGGGGGCTGATATTAATAGCCCAGGAAGGGTGCCATGAATATTGGCCCCCTCCCAGGCTAGAAACACCAACCGTCAGCCGCCCCAGAAATGGCACATGCATAGGATGCGCCAATTCTGGCACTTAGCCTCGCTCTTCCACGCTGCCCTGGTGCGGTGGCAGGGGGTAATAGGGTTGGGGTTCATGTCACCGCCAGCTGCCATGAAGCCCAGGTTAGTAATGATGGGCGTCTATAAGACACCCCCATTACTAACCTACAAAGTGTTAAAAAGAAAACACACACTACACCCAGAAAAAAATAATTTATTTGAAATAAAACACACAATTTTATTTAATTCTTAGTTTACTAAAAAAAAATAGTTACCTGTCCACGTTCCTGCGCTGATCTCCCATGCACAGCTGTCACATCTGGAGATGGTGACAGCTGTGCATGGCTGCTGTAAGCTCACACTGCCGGGAACACGTCCGCTCCCGGCAGCGGGAGCCACTGACTGAGGTCACCGGAGTGCATTCAGGCAGCACAGCTCTGGAGACCTCCTTTACGGCAGTGCTGTACCGTGGGAATTTCTCACGATACAGCAGGGCCGTAAAGCAGCTAACCGGAGCAGCGCTGCCTGAACTCCGGCGAACCCGCTTATGCAATGACGGGGCTGCTTTAAGGCCCCGTCATTCTAGCAGCGGCAGCGGTTCAGAGCGGTCACATTCTATGTGGCTGCTCTAAACTGGAGATCATCGTGGGACACTCGTGGACTACTACGGAGGGGTAAGGATAAGGTTGTGGTTTATTATTTTATATTTTATTACAGGAGATCGATGGCTTCGGGGAATTAGGTGTCTAGGTGAGTATAGGTGTAGTTTTTTATTTTTTACTTTATTTTAGGTGGCGATCGGCGGGGACAGGTAATGTATGAACTAATTTATTGTAGGCAACCACTGGCCACCAATGACATGTATTTAAAATTTATTGGGGACACAGTAGGGCAATTTAAATAGCAGGATCAGGCTGATGGGAACTACTGCTCCCATCGAGCTGATCCTGCTGGCACGAGTGGACGGGGGACAGACATAGGCCGATGGGAGTAGTAGTGTCACATCGGCCTATGTCTGCCTGCACGCACACACCCGCAGACATCGCACAGACACCGCGCACACTCGCAGACATCGCACAGACACCGCACACACCCGCAGACATCGCACAGACACCGCGCACACTCGCAGACATCGCACAGACACCGCACACACTCGCAGACATCGCACAGACGCCGCACACACCCGCAGACATCGCACAGACACCGCACACACTCGCAGACCTCGCACAGACACCGAAGGCATCGCACAGACACCCGCACACATCGCACAGACACCGCACACACCCGCAGACATCGCACACAGCCGCAGACATCGCACAGACACCCCGCACACACTCGCAGACATCGCACAGACACCGCACACACTCGCAGACATCGCACAGACACCGCAGACATCGCACAGACACCGCACACACCCGCACACATCGCACAGACACCGCACACACCCGCAGACATCGCACACACCCGCAGACATCGCACAGACACCCCGCACACACTCGCAGACACACGCACAGACACCCACACACACCAATCATGACGGGCTGATCGTCTGGGAGGTGAGGCTGACCTGTGCGACCGTGGGAAAGTTCATGTGAGTTCATGCAATGCAGTCAAGCATGAACTCACATGAACCCTCTGAGGACAGCGGCTACTTCAAATGAACAGCTGATCAGCATCACCTGATACCTCAGCTGTTCATTTGAAATAACCGGCGGGAAAGCGCAGCACAGAACGGGAAAGCCGGCGGTGAAGTCTTTTCACTGCCGACTTCCCCGCCCGGGTCCTTTGCTCCCCGCTCCTTGGTGCTGCGCTCCCCGCCCGGTCCTAACTTACGATCGGGATGGGAGGTGGTGAGGGGAGCGGAGGATCGGGGTGGGAGGCTGCAGGGAAGCAGTATGGGGCTGTGTGATTGTTTAAAAGCCGGCGGCTTTTTACCACCCGCCGGCTTTTAAACGATCAGGAGAATTCTCCCACGCCGGGATGGCATTCTGATGAGAGGCTGGATCTCAGCTGAGCGCTGCCATCCAGCTTGTCATCCTTCAGAGACACTGCAGAGCGCAGGCATTATGGGAACTTCCGATTCCGGTATTCGATATTGTAAAAGTATCGGAATTAAGTATCGGAATTCCAATACCGCGAATATCGGCTGATACCCGATATTACAGTATCGGAATGCTCAACACTAGTGATGAAAAAAATGTGAACATTTGTAAATAAAAAAACATTGCAAATGTTTTATTCTTTTTTTTGTGAGGTGGGGAGATGTTTTGATCACATTTTATTGCCTTTTGTTAGGAAAGTGTGTCGGCCAAAAACACACTTAATTGAATATTTTGATAATAATATAATTATTTTTTTTTATACTTAATAAAGGAAAAGGGTTGATTCAAATTGTTATAAGTTTTTATTTGGTTTATATTTTTAACACTTTTTTATGTATGTTTACTTTATTTTTTCAGTCCTCTTATGGAATTTAAAGGGTTTTCCCACAAACAAAGTACATTTTAACTAATAGATCTTGGAGTAAAAATAAGTTCTACAATTGGATGTGTTAAAAACATGTTCCTGTGCTGAGATAATCTTATAAATGTGCCCCTGGTTTGTACTGTGTAATGGATGTGTCTGACCTTACAGGGCCATGTTCTGATCATACCACAGCTCCTGGGCAGGGGAGGACACAAAAGAGTATACAGACATTACAACACGGGATCACAGCTGATTCATTTTGTGAGGCAAAACATTTTGCTGTCTGTTTTTAAGCAATATTTTTCCTGAAAGAAATAATCCTTTGTGATCCTGTCTGTATCCTCTTTTGCTTCCTCCTGCCCAGGAGCTGTGGTATGATCAGACCATTGTCCAGCACGGTCAGACACGGCCATTACACAGTACACAGCAGGGGCACATTTATAAGATTATCTCAGCACAGGAACATTTCTTTTTAAACTCATCCTAGTAGTTCTCATAGTCAGCTGCCATGATAACCCATCCGCAGCCAGTGATCAGTGTAACAGCAGCGATCAGAACAATCTCTGATGGCTGCGGTTACAGATGCCGGCTGTGTACAGGCATCTCCCTGTAGAACCGCGAGCAGAACGCCTGTGGGTGGAGGTCACACAGCCCTACCCTGCTCGTGCCATACTGCCTCTGGATTTGGCTAATCCCATCTTTATTTCTTCATTATATCCTGATATTTATTCTTATGTTGGCCAATGACTTTTGCACTATGTACATTATTACGGCCATATATTCAAGTTATGTGTCACAAGAATTATATGAGATTTTTCCTATTTATTACATTAGATGTACTGTTTTTCTCTTTGATGTTATTCTGGTATATACATATATATATCTGCACATGCACTTTATGTATTTAATATATCGATGGTGTTAATTTACTTGTATTCATGTATTTACTGGATGAAATCCAATATATGTGCATCCTAGGGAGAACCACTATTCAATACATAGGCTGTGTCTCTACACCCCACGTGTGTTTTAATGTATAGTTGTCAATTACATGTTTTTTAACGTATTTTTCATGTCTGATCACTGATTTATCCAAATAAAGAATTTACTCCATTATGTCTGCTGTATTATTTAATCCTTACTGGATTGTTGTAGGTCATTTCATACTTGAATTGTGGTCCAGTGGACCTTAATGATTATACACATGTATTTTTTTCCTGAATGTGTAGCTATACCCCATTCATTGTCGGTGTTATGTGTACAGGCATCTGCCCAGTATGATGCGGGCTCAGCTCCTGAACCTGCTCCATACATAGAGACCTGACATTGGAGGAGCTATTACATCATATGTCGGCAAACGCTTTTCTGCCTCCTTTATAAGTTAGCAGTGGGAGAGCATGATAGAAAGGCTTACCTACCCCCCGAGACCGACTTTAGCTCTTAGGCCACGGCCCCACTATCAGTATTTGGTCAGTATTCGGTCAGTATTTTTTCTCAGGAGTGGGAGCCAAGACCAGGAGTGGGTGATAAATGCAGAATTGGTGACTTGTTTCTATTAGACCTTTTTTCTGATTGTTCCTCACCTGGTTTTGGCTTTGGGGTGACAGCTAATATTTTATCAATAGTAGGGGTAACATTAGGCCTTATTCAGATATACTGTCTAATATTAAAATTGGCTTTGTTATCAATAGTAATAAAACCTCAATTTTTTTATTTTTTTTATTTTATTTTTAAAAAGCAGATTTATCAGCCATCACCCCAAGATTCCCCTGATTCTTTAGGTCATGGTGCTCTTTGGATGACAGCTAATATGTCTAGAGTTTACAGTAGGATGCACTGGTCCATGTTTATAGACGTCACAATGATTTAGTAACGTGCGGCATTGTACTCATTACACTGAGCTCTGACTTCTTGGGATGGGTAACAAGGACATTTTTGGGGTAAATGAGGCCCAATATACCCCTTACTATAGATTATTACATTTTTCGCAGTGTTCCCTCATCTGTATAATAACATCTTAGGTCCTGATGCTCCTAGGGAAACCACTAATATTAGGATCATTTGGAAAAAAACAGAGAAACTAGGAGTTTCTTATGCAAAGATATGACAAAATCTTTATTAAATACACATGTATACATAATAGCAAATAGACAATAAAGACAAAAACAGTGTGCATAGGGGTAAGTGTAAGGAAACCCCCCAGGGGAAAACCAATCAGAGATTATATATAGCTCTATGAAGGTATAGGCTGGGAAAAGCGGGGTGTTTTAGGCTAGTGGTAACAGGTTGACCCAGGTAATCTATATAGGGCAAGTGGTGAGAGTATAAGCACTAAGTGTGCCACTAAAATACCAACTCCCAGGGCCACCATCAGCAAATGTATAAGTATCAGAATAATGGACCAAAGGGCCTATGACCGCTTACCCTAAATTGTAGTATCCCAAGGACCCTCAGACCGGTGGCTAGGGTGGTTTAGCTTCTTCCCAGGGAAACCACTAATATTAGTATTATTTACAGTATGGGGTAAATTATCACATGAATGTAAGCATCAAATCCATTTAGTAGCCCTTGGACATTGAAGACCATCTCTGAGACCAGCACAGTTGTAATATGTGATATGTCTGTTTACATGTATTTTTCTGTATGTCTTCAAATATGTTTATGTCTGTATGTGTCTTTGTATATGTCTGTATATGTTTCTGCGACCCGTATATGTGCAAGTCTGCATGTGTATACGTGACTCCATGTGCGTATATGCGTGACTGCATGTGCATGACTGTGTGTGTATGACCATGTGTGCGCATGCCTGCTGGTGTCTGACTGTGTGCATGACCGCGTGAGTGCATGTGACTGTGTGTGTGACTGCTTGTGTAAAAGACTGCATGTGTGTACAAGACTACGTGTGTGCGTGACTGAGTGTTGACTGAATGTTTGTGTATTTGCAAGACGGCATGCATATGTGCGTGACTGCGTATGTGTGTGTATGTGCGTAACTGCATGTGTGTGTATGTGCCTGACTGCATGTGTGTGTATGTGTGTGACTGCATGTGTGTGTATGTGCGTGACTGCATGTGCGTGACTGCATGTGTGTGTATGTGCGTAACTGCATGTGTGTGTATGTGCATGACTTCGCGTGTGTGTATGTGCGTGACTGCGTGTGTGTGTATGTGAGTGACTGCGTGTGTGTGTATATGTGTGACTGCGTATGTGTGTGTATGTGTGTGACTGCATGTGTGTGTATGTGCGTGACTGCGTGTGTGTGTATATGTGTGACTGCGTATGTGTGTGTATGTGTGTGACTGCATGTGTGTGTATGTGTGTGACTGCGTGTGTGTGTATGTGCGTGACTGCGTGTGTGTGTATGTGTGTGACTGCGTATGTGTGTGTATGTGCGTGACTGCATGTGTGTGTATGTGCGTAACTGCATGTGTGTGTATGTGCATGACTGCGCGTGTGTGTATGTGTGTGACTGCATGTGTGTATGTGCGTGACTGCATGTGTGTGTATGTGCGTGACTGCATGTGTGTATGTGCGTGACTGCGTGTGTGTGTATGTGCGTGACTGCGTATGTGTGTGTATGTGCGTGACTGCATGTGTGTGTATGTGTGTGACTGCATGTGTGTGTATGTGTGTGATTGCATGTGTGTGTATGTGCGTGACTGCATGTGTGTATGTGCGTGACTGCGTGTGTGTGTATGTGTGTGACTGCGTATGTGTGTGTATGTGCGTGACTGCATGTGTGTGTATGTGCGTGACTGCGTGTGTGTGTATGTGTGTGACTGCGTGTGTGTATGTGTGTGACTGCGTATGTGTGTGTATGTGCGTGACTGCGTATGTGTGTGTATGTGCGTGACTGCGTATGTGTGTGTATGTGTGTGACTGCGTATGTGTGTGTATGTGCGTGACTGCGTATGTGTGTGTATGTGTGTGACTGCATGTGTGTGTATGTGCGTGACTGCATGTGCGTGACTGCATGTGTGTGTATGTGCGTAACTGCATGTGTGTGTATGTGCATGACTTCGCGTGTGTGTATGTGCGTGACTGCGTGTGTGTGTATGTGAGTGACTGCGTGTGTGTGTATATGTGTGACTGCGTATGTGTGTGTATGTGTGTGACTGCATGTGTGTGTATGTGCGTGACTGCGTGTGTGTGTATATGTGTGACTGCGTATGTGTGTGTATGTGTGTGACTGCATGTGTGTGTATGTGTGTGACTGCGTGTGTGTGTATGTGCGTGACTGCGTGTGTGTGTATGTGTGTGACTGCGTATGTGTGTGTATGTGCGTGACTGCATGTGTGTGTATGTGCGTAACTGCATGTGTGTGTATGTGCATGACTGCGCGTGTGTGTATGTGTGTGACTGCATGTGTGTATGTGCGTGACTGCATGTGTGTGTATGTGCGTGACTGCATGTGTGTATGTGCGTGACTGCGTGTGTGTGTATGTGCGTGACTGCGTATGTGTGTGTATGTGCGTGACTGCATGTGTGTGTATGTGTGTGACTGCATGTGTGTGTATGTGTGTGATTGCATGTGTGTGTATGTGCGTGACTGCATGTGTGTATGTGCGTGACTGCGTGTGTGTGTATGTGTGTGACTGCGTATGTGTGTGTATGTGCGTGACTGCATGTGTGTGTATGTGCGTGACTGCGTGTGTGTGTATGTGTGTGACTGCGTGTGTGTATGTGTGTGACTGCGTATGTGTGTGTATGTGCGTGACTGCGTATGTGTGTGTATGTGCGTGACTGCGTATGTGTGTGTATGTGTGTGACTGCATGTGTGTATGTGCGTGACTGCATGTGTGTGTATGTGCGTGACTGCATGTGTGTGTATGTGCGTGACTGCATGCGTGTGTATGTGCGTGACTGCATGCGTGTGTATGTGCGTGACTGCATGTGTGTGTATGTGTGTGACTGCATGTGTGTGTATGTGTGTGACTGCGTGTGTGTTTGTGCATGACTGCCTGTGTTTGTGAGTGAGTGTGTGTGTCTACATGTGCGTGTGGACCAGTGTACAAAAAACAGATGTATATCTGAGGAGTAGTAATAACTAGCTAACAAATTTATCCATTTAAAAATTAAAAATGTATTCAATTTAGATTAATAGCAAAGAGCTATGCAGGGGCTCATACTGTATCTAGGAGGCTATGCAGGGGCTCATACTGTATCTAGGAGGCTATGTGGGGTCTCATACTGTATCTAGGAGGCTATGTGGGGTGTCATACTGTATCTAGGTGGCTATGCAGGGGCTCATACTGTATCTAGGAGTCTATGCAGGGGCTCATACTGTATCTAGGAGGCTATGCAGGGGCTCATACTGTATCTAGGAGGCTATGTGGGGTCTCATACTGTATCTAGGAGGCTATGCAGGGGCTCATACTGTATCTAGGAGGCTATGCAGGGGCTCATACTGTATCTAGGAGGCTATATGGGGTCTCATACTGTATCTAGGAGGCTATGTGGGGTCTCATACTGTATCTAGGAGGCTATGCAGGGGCTCATACTGTATCTAGGAGGCTATGTGGGGTCTCATACTGTATCTAGGAGGCTATGTGGGGTCTCATACTGTATCTTGGGAGCTATGCACGGGGCTCATACTGTATCTAGGAGGCTATGCAGGGGCTCATACTGTATCTAGGAGGCTATGCAGGGGCTCATACTGTATCTAGGAGGCTATGCAGGGGCTCATACTGTATCTAGGAGGCTATGTGGGGTCTCATACTGTATCTAGGAGGCTATGTGGGGTCTCATACTGTATCTTGGGAGCTATGCACGGGGCTCATACTGTATCTAGGAGGCTATGCAGGGGCTCATACTGTATCTAGGAGGCTATGCAGGGGCTCATACTGTATCTAGGAGGCTATGCAGGGGCTCATACTGTATCTTGGGAGCTATGCACGGGGCTCATACTGTATCTATGGAGCTGTGCACAGGGCTCATACTGTATCTAGGAGGCTATGCGGGGTCTCATACTGTATCTAGGAGGCTATGCGGGGTCTCATACTGTATCTAGGAGTCTATGCGGGGTCTCATACTGTATCTTGGGAGCTATGCACAGGGCTCATACTGTATCTAGGGAGCTATGCACGGGGCTCATACTGTATCTATGGAGCTATGCGGGGGCTCATACTGTATCTACTGTGTCTAGGGAGCTATGCGAGGGTTCATACTGTATCTACTGTATCTAGGGAGCTATGCGAGGGTTCATACTGTATCTAGAGAGCTATATGGGGGCTCATACTGTATCTAGGGAGCTAAGCGCAGGCTCATACTGTATATGGGAGGCTATATGGAGGCTCATACTGTATATAGGAGGCTAAATGGAGGCTCATACTGTATCTAAGGCGCTATCTAGGGGCTCACACTGTATATAAGGAGCTATGTGGGGCTCTTACTGTATGTAGGGGGCTATGTGGTGGCTCATACTGTATGTAGGGGGTGATGTGGGAGGGCTCATACTGTATATAGGGGGATGTCAGCATACTTAATTGTGCTCAATATTAAGTTATTATTATTTATTATTATTAAATATTATATTATAAAAAATAATTATAATTAATATGTTAATATTAACATTGAGCAGAATTAATTTCAGCCTATTGGTTTGGTCTGCACAACAATCATGGTCTCTCATGTGGCCCCTTGGGAAAATTAATCTCCCACCCCTGCTCTATTTTATATAGTGCCATTTTCTGTATGGTGCTGTACATAAGGGTAAACTTTGCGCTGCGCGCTGTGTGCACCGCTGTCTTTGTCCATCTACAGATGTGTACAAGCGCACCTATGTGTTACTTTTCTTGGTCATGCCCCTCAGCACTCTCTTAAAGGAGTTATTTGACGAGCCCCACGTGAATGGCGCAGCAGTGCGCATCATCAACCACAGCTCCATTTATCTTTTCACAGTTCCGTTTCTCTGGATCATGGTGGTCCCAGTGGTTAGGTCCGCAGTGATCAGAAAGTCATCCCCTATCTATAAGAAGGGGGATAACTTCCAAACTTGGGATAACCCATTTAAACAGGATTTCAAAATGTATTTTTATTTGCCCATAGGAATGTAGAAAATTCTAAAGCAATAATGACTCTACCTAACTGTAATACAGCCTCTCCAAGAATAGGACAGAGGAAATGGCACTGTGCAGTCTATATGTATACAGAATAATCCAAATACTGAAAATTACACTCCGCATACAGGACAGGAGAAGTGGTACTGTGCAGTCTATATACAGTCTATATACAGTATATACACAGAATAATACAGATACTGAGAATTAAAACCAGTATACAAGACGGGAGAAGTAGTACTGTGCAGTGTATATATACAGATTAATACAGATACTGAGAATATTGCAGTCAATTTATATACACAGAATAATACAGATACTGAGATTTACATCAGTATACAGGGCAGGAGAAGTGGTACTGTGCAGTGTATATATACAGTCTATATACAGTATATACACAGAATAATACAGATACTGAGAATTACACCCAGTATACAGGACAGGAGAAGTGGTACTGTGCAGTGTATATATACAGATTAATACAGATACTGAGAATATTGCAGTCAATTTATATACACAGAATAATACAGATACTGAGATTTACATCAGTATACAGGGCAGGAGAAGTGGTACTGTGCAGTGTATATATACAGAATAATAAAGATACTGAGAATTACACCCAGTATACAGGGCAGGAGAAGTGGTACTGTGCAGTGTATATATACAGAATAATAAAGATACTGATAATTACACCCAGTATACAGGGCAGGAGAAGTGGTACTGTGCAGTGTATATACTGTATATGCAGAATAATACATACACAGGGAATTACACCCAGTATACAGGACAAGAGAATTGGTTCTATCCAGTGTATATACTGTATATACAGAATAATACATACACAGAGAATTACACCCAGTATACAGGGCAGGAGAAGTGGTACTGTGCAGTGTAAATATGCAGAATAATACAGATACTGAGACTTAGGCCACAGCCTCACTATCAGTATTTGGTCAGTATTATTTCCGCAGTATCTGTATTATTCTGTATATACAGTATACACTGCACAGTACCACTTCTGTCTGTATGCTGGTTGCAATTGTCAGTATTTGTATTATTCTGTATATATACAGTACACTGCAAAGTACCACTTCTCATGTCCTATATATACTGTGTGTAAGGCCACGGCCCCACTATCAGTATTTGGTCAGTATTTTTTCTTAGGAGTGGGAGCCAAAACCAGGTGAGGAACAATCAGAGAAAAGGTGTAATAGAAACAAGTCACCAATTCTGGATTTATCACCAACTCCTGGTTTTGTCTCCAACTCCTGAGAAAAAATACTGACGGAATACTGACCAAATACTGATAGTGGGGCCGTGGCCATAGGGAGAATTATACACAGCATACATAGCTCCAAAATATATGCTACAAACATCTAAATATATATATATACCCACACAAACACTGGGACCATTGTATATACATGTAGTAAATATTATAGTATATATATTATAGTATGAACTATGGAGCTGTGTATATAGTTATTTAGTGTGGTGCTGTGCCTGAGCACAAAACTTTTAGTGGGAAGTCCACACCATATACAGAGCTCCACACTATATACTGGGTTATAAAACATGGTATGGAGCTGTGTGTATACTATATAGTGTAGAGATGTGCCTTTTATATAAAATGTGCAGCCCACACTATATGCTATACACACATATTATATTCACATCACATCTACACTATATATTACACACAGCACCTCACTACATGCTATATACACAGGTCCACACTAAATACAGCACTTAATTATGCTGTTTACATCAGATAGTATAATCTGGGGCCGATGCATATACATTACATAGGATACACTGGGGATGATATATATACATTACATAGGATACAATGGGGCCGATGTATATACTTCTGAGGGGATGTGCTGGGGGCGATCTATATACATCACATGGGATACGCTGGGGCCGATGTATATACATCACATGGGATATGCTGGGGAAGATGTATATACATCACATGGGATACACTGGGGCTGATGTATATACGGATTATAATGAGGGCAATTTGGGCTACCGCCCGGGGCCCGAGGCTTCAGGGGGACCCATGGCCAGATTGCCCTCATTATAATGTTTTGTGCGGAGGCAGGGGCAGGTTTGGCAGGGGGACCGCACTGTACCTTTTAGACGCCGGCCACATCACAGGGAGGCAGACACGCACCCTGCGCGCTGTGTGCTGCGTCTCCAGGACTGACATCACACAACAGCGCCTGGAGCTTCTTTATCCTGCGGGAGAGGAGCTGGTGGATCAGGTCAGTGAATGGCGGTAAATATGAGGTCTGGAGAGGATGTCTGGAGTGAGAAGGGGGCTGCAGGACGCTGCTCCCCTCCTGATGAGTTTGCAAAATATTCCATAGTGTCAGTTCAGCGGCCGCTCTGATAGGGCTCTGTATAAGTTATTGCAGGACTTTCATCGTTGCTGCAGATCAGGTCACTCTGGGTCATCGGCTCCAGCATCACCAGATCTGCAGGAAAATTCAGAGTCCTGTAATAAATCCCACTGAGCCCCAGCAGAGCGACCACAGACATTGCATAGAGGATCCTGCACTGACTGATCAACCCTGAACCTGCAGGACATCACATACTGTACTGATCCATATATGATATGTGAGGTCCTGTAGGCAGGTGTGATCAGTACAGTGTATATCCCTGTACAAAATGTCACATCCAGTAAACAGATTAGTGTATATTATACTGTGGTACAGACATGAGATGGGATATAACAATGTGTATAGTATAACATCTAATGTCTGTATCACAGTATATTATACTAGCTATTGAACCCGTTTTACACCCGGGTCACAAGCATTTTTAGTGGTACATTTCTGGCGCCATTTTTTTTAAGACACTGTGTCTGCGAGTTCTCATAAACAGTATCTTCAATAAAATGGCGCTGGATAGCGTGGTAAGCGCATGCACTGACTCCGGCACCATTTCATTGAAGTAATGTGCTACAAAATTAAAGGGTTCCTTTCATCGGAAATAATGCTATTAACCTGCGTTCAGGTAAACAGCGTTTTTATACTGCCCAGTAGCTGAATGCATTGGGGAGAAAATGATCTTTATTCTACTCGCCAGCATTCGGTTTCAGTCATGAGGGCAGTGCCGGTTCGGTCACCACTCTGAGTATACAGAGCGTCCTCTGCAACCGAGCCCCCGGCCCTGACTGACACTGACTCTACATTGAGACCGGCTGTCAGTCAGGGCCAGGATTACAGGGGTTGCTCTGTATACTCAAAGTAATGACTGAACCGGCGCCGGGCCAGACCCCATTACTAAAACCAAATGCTCCCTCATCCTGGTATATGCTCCCTCCCCATCCTGGTATATGCTCCCTCCCCATCCTTATCCCCCATCCTGGTATATGTTCCCCCATCTTGCCTGCTCTGATGTTCTTCCATCCATACAAAAAAAAAAACAACACTCCTACTCGCCTTTTCCCCTCTCGCTTGCAGCGCATCCTCGAACACCGGCAAGGCTGAAGGAGTGTGGCGCCAGAGTTCGCACCTGCGCATGCATGAACCACAACGCCACACTCCTCCAACCTCGCCGGACATCAAGGTATGAGTCCTAATGGCGCCGAAGATGGCAGTATGAAATCAGCGTTTGCGCACCCCGTGATCTCCGTCATTACAATCCTTTATCCTCGTCCTCCTCCCTGTCACCTGTAACATCTGATGTGTTCTTCTGTCTCCGGCCAGACTGTGCAGGCGCATTGCGTGCACAGTCTGTAGAGGCTTCGGACAGACGGACACATCCCTGATTATATTATAGATAGTCATGTATTCTCATATAGACTCTACAGGGCTGTACCTAGGGGAAGAGGAGGGGCATGTGACCTGGGTACAGCCGTCAGGGCGGTGCCTTCGGGCCACCTCATGCGGTGGTCAGAGGTGTCTCCCAGGCAGCTGCAATTTGCCGCCCCCAGAGTGGGAATCGACCATTCTCTGAGCTTGCTGTGGAACCGACAGTCGATCAGAGAAGGGAGCTATGTGCGGGCTCATACTGTATATAGGGAGCTATGTGCGGGCTCATACTGTATATAGGGAGCTATGTGCGGGCTCATACTGTATATAGGGAGCTATGTGCGGGCTCATATTGTATATAGGAAGCTATGTGCGGGCTCATACTGTATATAGGGGCTATGTGCAGACTCATATTGTATCTAAGTAACTATGTAGGGGCTCATACTGTAAGTAGGTGGCAGTGTGTGGGCTCATACTGTATGTACAGGGCTATGCGGTGGCTCATACTGTATGTAGGGGGGTGTATGGGGGCTCATACTATATGTACAGGGCTCAGCGGGGGCTCATACTGTATCTAGGCCGCTATGTGCGGGCTCATACTGTATATAGGGAGCTATGTGCGGGCTCATACTGTATATAAGGAGCTATGTGCGGGCTCATATTGTATATAAGGAGCTATGTGCGGGCTCACACTGTATATAGGGAGCTATGTGCAGGCTCACACTGTATATAGGGAGCTATGTGCAGGCTCATATTGTATATAAGGAGCTATGTGCGGGCTCATACTGTATATAGGGGCTATGTGCAGACTCATTTTGTATCTAAATAACTATGTAGGGGCTCATACTGTATGTAGGTGGCAGTGTGTGGGCTCATACTGTATGTACAGGGCTATGTGGGGGCTCATACTGTATGTAGGGGGCTGTGTGGGGGCTCATACTATATATACAGGGCTCTGCAGGGGCTCATACTGTATCTAGGGAGCTATGCGGGGCTCATACTGTATATAGGAGGCTATGTGGGGGCTCATACTGTATATAGAGGGGCTATGCGGGGGCTCATACTGTATCTAGGGAGCCATGCGGGCGCTCATACTGTATCTAGGGAGCTATGCGGGGGCTCATACTGTATATAGAGGGATGTCAGCATACTTAATTCTGCTCAATATTAAGTCATACAATTAATATAATTTTTTTTTATTATTTTGTTAATATTAATATGGAGCAGAATTAATTTCAGCCTATTGGATCGGCCTCCATAACAGTCACGATCTCTCATGTGGCCCCTCCGGAAAATTAATCTGCCACCCTGATCTACTATATATAGTGCTATGTTATGGAAATTTTTTCCCCTCATTCTCTGTCTATAGATGTGATCAGAACATCTGTGTGTTGATCACATGACCAATCACATGATCTATCAAAGGGGATCATGTGACATGTCACGTGATACATCCGGTACCTCGGGGGGGCACACCTTTTAAACTGCCCGGGGCCCTGGCTACTCTTAATTAGAGATGAGCGTTGTTCTACTCGAACTGTTCGCCAATCTCAAATTCGAGCTGTTTTGGGCGGTGTTCGAGCCGTTCGGCGAGCACGAACGATTTGAGAAAAATTCGGCTGTTCGAGGTTATGTTCGATAACTGTTCGTGCACCAAAATCATAACTGGATTTTTTCTCAGTAATGATGAAAATTAATGTTAATACGCAGTTTGAGTGTACAGCGGGGTGGGGGGAGGGGCAGGGGATGGATCTCTGCAGGAATAATGAAGACCTCCATTTTTTTTTCTCTTTCCCGCATTTACAGTGGGGAGGTGCAATCTGTCAGCCTATCAGCAGCGCACACACGGAGCGAAGTGCTTTTTTTCACACAAGCAAGGGCATGTGTCATTGGCAGTGTATGTCACATGTCCTTGCCCTATAAGACCAAGCCATTTTCCCCGTCGCCACCATTTTCTCACTGCTGCAGCTGCGTGTTAGATGGCACCGCTGTTGCTGTATGCGCTATACCTTGTTAATTTCAAGCCAATTTTCGCACAAATATACAGATAGCTTGGGAGTAGGGAATAGTTGTGATTGCAGTCCTTTTAAGGACTAGGTTACAGCATTTCCTACGACTTTTATCAGGCAGGTCTGTGCTCTTAAATAGATAGATTGTGGGAGTAAAGACTAATTGTAATTGCAGTCCTTTTCAGGACTAGGTTACATCAGTTCCTATCAGTTTTTGCCAGGCAGGTCTGTGCCAGTGCTGTGCAAGTTTTTTTTCACAGCATTTGGCTGAATCTAGCAAAGCTAATCCTTTTTGGCCTATTGCAGAGTGTGTTAGTCAGTGGAGTAGCCTATCTGTGTTGCAAGATATACCACCTGTGTATAGAATACCAATTTTTTTACTGCACCTAGTGAAGTAAAATCTTTTGGGCATAGCATCATTCTATTAGTCCATCTATACTGACCTCCATCAGGTTGCAAACTGAATATAATTTTTTTCTGCATCTAGCTCTGAAAAAATATTTGGCCTTCTAGCAGTGTGTCGGACTTTCTCTATTAGTCCATCTATACTGACCTCCATCAGGTTGCAAATTAAAAATAATTTTTATCTGCATCTACAGTACCTCTGAAAAAATATTTGGGCTTCTAGCTGTGTGTGGGACTTGTTGTATTAGTCCATCTATACTGACCTCCATCAGGCTGCAAACTGAATATATTTTTTTCTGCATCTACCTCTGAAAAAATATTGGGCTTCTAGCTGTTTGTGGGACTTGTTGTATTAGTCCATCTATACTGACCTCCATCAGGTTGCAAACTGAATATATTTTTTTCTGCATCTACCTCTGAAAAAATATTGGGCTTCTAGCTGTGTGTGGGACTTGTTGTATTAGTCCATCTATACTGACCTCCATCAGGTTGCAAACTGAATATATTTTTTTCTGCATCTACCTCTGAAAAAATATTGGGCTTCTAGCTGTGTGTGGGTCTTGTTCTATTAATCCATCTATACAGACCTCCATCAGGTTGCAAACTGAATATAATTTTTTTCTGCATCTAGCTCTGAAAAAATATTTGGCCTTCTAGCAGTGTGTGGGACTTTCTCTGTTAGTCCATCTATACTGACCTCCATCAGGTTGCAAACTGAATATAATTTTTTTCTGCATCTAGCTCTGAAAAAATATTTGGCCTTCTAGCAGTGTGTCGGACTTTCTCTATTAGTCCATCTATACTGACCTCCATCAGGTTGCAAATTAAAAATAATTATCTGCATCTACAGTAACTCTGAAAAAATATTTGGGCTTCTAGCTGTGTGTGGGACTTGTTGTATTAGTCCATCTATACTGACCTCCATCAGGTTGCAAACTGAATATATTTTTTTCTGCATCTACCTCTGAAAAAATATTGGGCTTCTAGCTGTGTGTGGGACTTGTTGTATTAGTCCATCTATACTGACCTCCATCAGGTTGCAAACTGAATATATTTTTTTCTGCATCTACCTCTGAAAAAATATTGGGCTTCTAGCTGTGTGTGGGACTTGTTGTATTAGTCCATCTATACTGACCTCCATCAGGTTGCAAACTGAATATATTTTTTTCTGCATCTACCTCTGAAAAAATATTGGGCTTCTAGCTGTGTGTGGGTCTTGTTCTATTAATCCATCTATACAGACCTCCATCAGGTTGCAAACTGAATATATTTTTTTCTGCATCTACCTCTAAAAAAATATTGGGCTTCTAGCTGTGTGTGGGTCTTGTTCTATTAATCCATCTATACAGACCTCCATCAGGTTGCAAACTGAAAATAATTTTTTTCTGCATCTAGCTCTGAAAAAATATTTGGCCTTCTAGCAGTGTGTGGGACTTTCTCTGTTAGTCCATCTATACTGACCTCCATCAGGTTGCAAACTGAATATATTTTTTTCTGCATCTACCTCTGAAAAAATATTGGGCTTCTAGCTGTGTGTGGGACTTGTTGTATTAGTCCATCTATACTGACCTCCATCAGGTTGCAAACTGAATATATTTTTTTCTGCATCTACCTCTGAAAAAATATTGGGCTTCTAGCTGTGTGTGGGTCTTGTTCTATTAATCCATCTATACAGACCTCCATCAGGTTGCAAACTGAATATAATTTTTTTCTGCATCTAGCTCTGAAAAAATATTTGGCCTTCTAGCAGTGTGTCGGACTTTCTCTATTAGTCCATCTATACTGACCTCCATCAGGTTGCAAATTAAAAATAATTATCTGCATCTACAGTACCTCTGAAAAAATATTTGGGCTTCTAGCTGTGTGTGGGACTTGTTGTATTAGTCCATCTATACTGACCTCCATCAGGTTGCAAACTGAATATATTTTTTTCTGCATCTACCTCTGAAAAAATATTGGGCTTCTAGCTGTGTGTGGGACTTGTTGTATTAGTCCATCTATACTGACCTCCATCAGGTTGCAAACTGAATATATTTTTTTCTGCATCTACCTCTGAAAAAATATTGGGCTTCTAGCTGTGTGTGGGACTTGTTGTATTAGTCCATCTATACTGACCTCCATCAGGTTGCAAACTGAATATATTTTTTTCTGCATCTACCTCTGAAAAAATATTGGGCTTCTAGCTGTGTGTGGGTCTTGTTCTATTAATCCATCTATACAGACCTCCATCAGGTTGCAAACTGAATATATTTTTTTCTGCATCTACCTCTAAAAAAATATTGGGCTTCTAGCTGTGTGTGGGTCTTGTTCTATTAATCCATCTATACAGACCTCCATCAGGTTGCAAACTGAAAATAATTTTTTTCTGCATCTAGCTCTGAAAAAATATTTGGCCTTCTAGCAGTGTGTGGGACTTTCTCTGTTAGTCCATCTATACTGACCTCCATCAGGTTGCAAACTGAATATAATTTTTTTCTGCATCTACAGTACCTCTGAAAAAATATTTGGGCTTCTAGCTGTGTGTGGGACTTGTTGTATTAGTCCATCTATACTGACCTCCATCAGGTTGCAAACTGAATATATTTTTTTCTGCATCTACCTCTGAAAAAATATTGGGCTTCTAGCTGTGTGTGGGACTTGTTGTATTAGTCCATCTATACTGACCTCCATCAGGTTGCAAACTGAATATATTTTTTTTCTGCATCTAACCCAGCCAATAGTTTTGGCCTAATACCACAGTTTGGCCACTCAGCTCTGCTCGGTTACCATCCATTGTTTTTTTGTGCAAACAACTCCAGAGTTGTGAATTAGTTAACCACCAAAATGAGTGGAAAAAGGCCTGCTGCTGGTGGAAAGGGGAATAGGCGTGTTGGGAAGGGGAAAAAAGGTTGTGTCCGTGGGGTAGGTGTTAAAGCAACAGTAACATCTGCAGAAGAAAGACCATCTTCCAGCCAAACTAAAATGTCTACTTCTTTTAGCGGACAATGTGATAAGATCCCTTTCTTACGGCCACGCCAATCGCTACAAATTCCAGATGAGGCACAAAAACAGCAGGTGCTTCAACGGATTTCAAGTGCTCCTTTAAGTGGGCTCTCCTCCACATCAACTTCAACATCACAAATACTCCAGTCCTCAAAGGTGTCACCCCAATCGCACTTGCTTCCTCACAGCTCCCAAATCTCCAGCTGCCCGTCTGAGTATGAGGTAGAACAGATGGTTGAGTCTGCAGAGCTGTTTACTCATACTATAGCCTGGGAATCAGAGGTCGACTCCAGCGCTTCTGTGAATCCAGACGAGGAAATGATCTGCACTGATGCCCAGAATCTTTATGAGTCGGATCCAGGACCAGACGCAGAAGGTTCTGACCATAATGTAGACCCTCATTCCCAAACTGTAACTCCTGTTGGTGGAGACAATGAGGAAGACGATGATAAGACTCAAATACCTGATTGGAGCGACAACTTTAGTTTTTTGTCAGGGCAGGAACAGGTTGGCTCTGAGGACGACGGGTGTGATAACGCACAGGGTGATGATGATGAGGTTGGAGATCCCACTTACTGTCAACCCACAGTCAGCCAAGAGATGAGGTCAACAGAGGAGGTGGAGGAAGATGCTAGTGACGACGAGGTCAGGTTGCGCCTTCCTGGACAGAGACGTAGTACTGGAAGCACGTCAACAACTGCATCCTCAAACACAACTCTGCCTCTCACCACAAGTCGTGGTGGCTCTTCAGGTCGCATGGGTGCTAAGCCTTGCATAGCCTGGGCATTTTTTCAGATCGATAAAGATGACCCAACTCGTGTTATCTGTAACATTTGTCAGCAAAAGCTAAGTAGAGGCCAAAAAATACATAGTTTGAGTACTTCATGCATGAACCGGCACATGGACATGAAGCATAAGTTGCAGTGGGAAGCTCAGTGTGCTACAATGCGGCCTAGCCGGCCGGGCCAACCACCGTCTGCCATATCTTGTGCATCCGCGGCCTCTTCATCCTCTGTGACTGGGGGGACAGCAGTCACACCTGTTTTGGGGCGCAGACCTGCCACCTCTTTACCCGCAACAGCCAGCGTGATTGGCAGGTCATCATTTTCTTTGGAGGTGGGAACACCAGCTGGTGTTGAGCGCTGTCCGACATCGATAGCACCACCTTTGGATCAAGGCAACCTAACATGTCCGCCTGCATCTTCCTCACAGACCGGCAGTTTGCCGGGGACACCCTTATCAACCCCGTCTAAGCACAATAGCCAGCCCTCGGTCCCTCAGATGTGGACAAGTAAAAGACCATTTCCTCCTAGCCATGAGAAAGCTAAGAGGTTGAATTTCACCATCTGCAAGCTCTTGGCTACAGAAATGCTGCCTTTCCGCCTGGTGGACACAGAGGATTTTCGAGACCTTATGTCTGTCGCAGTGCCCCAGTACCAGATGCCCAGTCGGCACTACTTCTCAAAGAAAGGTGTGCCTGCGCTCCACCAGCATGTCGCACACAACATCACCGCTTCTTTGAGAAACTCTGTGCGTGACAGGGTGCATTTCACCACAGACACTTGGACGAGTAGGCATGGACAGGGGCGTTACATGTCGCTGACTGGGCACTGGGTAACTATGGTGACAGCAGGACAAGGGGCTGCTGTCCAAGTCTTGCCGTCCCCACGAGTTGTGCGTCAATCCTCTTTATGTCAAAGTTCCTCCACTGCTTCTGCCTCCTCAACCTCCTCTCGGTCTTCCACCTGCACCAAAAGCCTGTCTGGTCATGCCACAAGCTTTCTAACTGCGCAGAAGGGATCCTGCACACCTCCTTACTATGCTGGCAGTAGGGCTCAACGTCATCAGGCGGTTTTTACATTGAAATGTCTGGGAAATGTGAGTCACACAGCTGAGGAGTTGTGGTCAGCTCTGGAGAACCAATTTCATGAATGGTTGTCTCCAC
Organism: Phyllobates terribilis; assembly: GCF_046119375.1. Classification (NCBI taxonomy): domain Eukaryota; kingdom Metazoa; phylum Chordata; class Amphibia; order Anura; family Dendrobatidae; genus Phyllobates; species Phyllobates terribilis. The sequence continues at coordinate 6,289,919 of NW_027362847.1, read as the reverse complement.
TGGACCTGAAACCAGGGAAGGCCGTGTGCGACAATGCTGCAAACCTGGGTGCGGCCCTTCGCCGGGGCAATGTCACACACGTGCCTTGTATGGCTCACGTGTTGAACCTGGTTGTCCAGCAATTTTTAGCCCACTATCCCAGACTAGATGGCCTTCTGCAGAGGGCACGGTCGCTGTGTGCTCACTTCCGCCGTTCGCATCCCGCAGCTCAGCGACTTACATCTCTACAGAAGTCGTTGGGCCTGCCACTTCACCGGCTAAAATGCGATGTGCCTACCCGGTGGAATTCAAGTCTGCACATGTTGCAGCGACTGTGGCAGCACCGACAAGCCCTGGTGCAATACGTTCTGACGTATAGCCTGGGCCAACGAGATTCAGAGGTGGGGCAAATCACGCTGGAGGAGTGGTCTCAGATCAGGGACCTATGCACCCTTCTGCACAGTTTTGAAATGGCGACGAAGATGTTTAGTGCTGACGATGCCATTATCAGCATGACTATTCCGGTGATTTACATGCTGGAGCACATGTTAAACAGAATTCGGAGTCAGGTGGTGGCACAAGAGGAGGTGGAGGAAGTAGAGGAGGAGGAGTTGTATGCGGAAGGGCTAACATCTGCAAGGTCCAGACGGTCGGCAGCACCAAGGCGGCAGGCATGTGAGGGTGGGGGAGATGGTTTTACCAGGGCGCATGGTAGCAGCCAAACTAGTGAGGAAGGTGCAGGAGCCCAGGAAGAAGTGGAGGACGAACTGATGGAAGACTCATCAGATGAGGGAGACCTTGATCACATTTCTGTTGTGCGAGGTTGGGGGGAGAGGACAGAGGAAGGAAGCATGAATGTTACCTCGCCACCAACACAACAGGGACTTGGTGCTCCTGGATGCGCAACACACATGAGTGCCTTCTTGCTGCACTACCTGCAACATGACCCTCGAATTGTGAGAATTAGAAATAATCCTGACTACTGGGTTGCCACACTGTTAGATCCCCGGTACAAAAGTAAATTTGCAGAAATTATTCCTGCCATAGAAAGGGATGCACGCATGCAGGAGTATCAGCAGAGACTGTTGCAGAATCTTACATGTGCTTTTCCACAAAATACCAGTGGTGCACGTAGTGAATCTCACAGTTCCAACTTGCCAACCGTGGGACCGTCAAGTGTTCAGCACTCAAACCGTAACAGAACCACAGTATCTGCTGGTAACATCAATTTTGCGGAATCATTTCACCACTTTTTTAGCCCATCCTTTGCAAGGCCACAGGAGACAAGAAGTCTGACACATAGTCAACGCCTAGAGACGATGGTACAGGAGTATCTCCAAGTAAACATTGAAGCCACGACTGTGTCACTGGACCCTTGCTCTTTTTGGGCTTCCAATCTGGATAAATGGCCGGAGCTAGCCACTTACGCCTTGGAGATCTTGTCATGCCCCGCAGCCAGCGTTCTGCCTGAACGTGTGTTCAGCGCTGCTGGTGGTGTGCTGACAGATAAGCGCACGCGGCTCTCCACTGATAATGTAGACAGACTCACGTTCATAAAGATGAACAAATCATGGATCCGAAACGACTTTTCTACCCCTGTGTCATCCTGGGGAGAGTAAAAGCTTGATGATTGGTTAAAATCACCCTACCAACCGTTTTAAGCTTTCAAATTACTAATCATGTTTATCTGTATCTTGACTGGAAAATAATTTGGGCTTTGTAGCAGTGTGCAGCACTGATCCTATTAGGCCATCTATACTAAAGCTTCACCAGATTTAAAATTAAAAATAATTTTTAGCTGCATCTAGCCCGGAAAATAATTTTGGGGCTCCGAGATGCGCAAGACACATAAGTGCCTTCTTGCTGCACTACCTGCAGCATGACCCTCATATTGTCAGAATTCGAAGTAATCATGACTACTGGGTTGCCACACTCTTAGATCCCCCAAACTTTTCGATCAACCTTTTCATTTTAATAAAGACCAAAAAAATGGTCATTTTTGAAATTATAAGCATTAGCAGGTTGTTAGAAACTGAAATCAAACAAGTTTTCAACTCAAAACTTTATTCTAGGTGATGTTACATTTTCACATAGGACCCCTTGTTCGAAAGGAGCTTCTGAACTCTCTCGTCCATTGAATTTGTCAGGTTTTGGATGGTTTCTGCTTCAATTGTTTTGCATGAGGACAGAATACCCTCCCAGAGCTGTTGCTTAGATGTGAACTGCCTCCCGCCATCATAGACACTCCTTTTAATGATGCTCCAAAGGTTCTGAATGGGGTAGAGGTCAGGGGAGCATGGGGGTCACACCATAAGTTTGTCCCCTTTTATGCCCATATCAGCCAGAGATGCAGATGTTTTATGTGCAGCATGAGATGGTGCATTATCATGCAGAAAAATGATCTTGCTGTGAAATACACGGTTCTTCTTCTTGAACCATGGCAGGAAGTGCTGTTTGAGAAAATCCACATACATTATGGAGTTCATCTTTAGCGCCTTCAGGGATCCTAAAGGGGCCGACAATCTCTCTCCCCATGATTCCAGCCCAAAACATTACTCCACCTCCTCCTTGTTGGCACTGTAGCCGTGTTTGCGTGGGGTGTCCATCAACCAGCCATCCTCCACTCCATCCATCTGGACCATCGAGCGCTGCACGGCACTCATCCGTGAACAAAACTGTTTTGAAATCAGTCTTCATGTAATGTTTGGCCCACTGGAGCCGTTTCTGCTTGTGTGAAGTGGATAGAGGAGGTCGACAGGATGGCGTATGCACAGCTGCAAACCTCTGAAGGACCCTGCATCTTGTTGTTCGGGGGACGTTGGAGGCACAAGCAGCTTCAAAAACTTGTCTGCTGCTATGACAAGGCTTTTTTGCCGCTGCTCTTTCAACCTGACGTAATTGCCTGTAGGAAAGAGTCCTCAATTTGCCCTTATCAGCACGCACACGTGTGTACTGTGAATCAGCTACATACTTCTTGATTGCCAAGACACTTCATCCTGATCATCGCACAATGTTGATTGTAGTCATGCCTTGACCTAAACACTCCACAATTTGTTGCTTCTCAGCAGCCGACACATCCTTTTTCTTTCCCATTTTGGCAGAAAATGTAGGCTGCTTAATAATGTGAGAGAGCCTTCTTAAGTAGTCTTGCCTTTCATTGGACACACCTGCCAAACTAATTAGCACAGGTGTCTGCAATTGCTTACAGTGATATAAAGAGCCCTGACACACATCACCATCAATGAGTTTAACTGACAAACAAACAAATTCTTCCCTTATCACTCCTAAACACTTTTTGCATAATAATTTGGAACGCAGTGTACATGTGCTTTTCCACAAAACACCAGCGGTTCACGTAGTGAATCTTACAGTTCTAACTTGCCAACCGTGGTCTGTATGGAGTTGTTCAATAAAGGGCCCAAAATTAAGATAACATAGATGGGAGAGGTATCTATGAATAGGAATTCCTAAGTATTTGATACCCTGTGAGGGCCAGGCAAAGGGAAAGTTGGACTGGATGGAATCCTATATGGATTTGGGGAGGGAGACATCGAGGGCCTCAGACTTCGCTGCATTGATTTTAAAATTTGACCATGTAACAAAGTGATCTATTTCAGCCATAACAGCATGGATGGATATATGTGATTGAGTGATATATACTAGGACATCATCAGCAAATAGAGAGCACTTGTACTCGGTGCCTCCCACCTCAATCCACCTAATATTGGGGTTATGGCGAATTGATGAGAGCAGGTGCTCCGTCACTAGGATGTATAAGAGAGGGGACAGAGGACATCCCTGCCTTGTCCCATTGGTGATTGTGAAAGGTGATGAAAATGTTCTGATGCACCCCCTGGGCCTTGGGACACCCGGAGCCGGACCCTTTTTGGTGGATGCTGGTGGTTGTAGTCTTCGTGGCGGCGACCCGGTTCCGTGGCTCAGGGCGGTCAAACCAGTGGCGGAACTATTTATGTGGTTTTGATGTTTAAATGTACGACTACGCCACCCGTGGATTGCGGTCAGAGTGAACCGCCGCTACAGGGCAGACCGCTGAGGCTGGTGTTGTGGGTGCAGCAGAGCGTAGCATAACTCCCCACGGGAGGAGTATAGCCTCAGGGCAGTGTATGCGGAGGATGGGGGTGATGGTGCAGGGCAGCAGCAGTAACGACACGGAGTCAGTGATGCAGTTCAGGGCCTTTACTCACAGTTCTTATTATCCAGCCCACGTCTGCAGGTAACGGCTGCCCACGTCGTACTGTGAGGGGCTCAGACAACTCCCAGATAACTTTGGAGCACTTCACAGGACCCCCTTTGTGTGTCCTTTGTCTGGCCTTTCTTACCAACACTTCTGTCCGGCTGCCTCGGGCCTCCTCTTGGTAAACTTGGCGCCAGTTTCCCTGATCCTATGTGGTGCCTTCCTAGCGGGTGTAGCGAGGGGCTGCGCCACATAAAATGTCAGAGCCTCCGGTTTCTAGCTGAGGGTCGTTTCCTGCCTCCACTAGTTCGGGGACCGGTCTCCCCCTTTGGCCTGACCCCTCCACGCAGGTGGATTCGGGCGTGCGGTGGCGACTCGCCCGTCCACACCCCTGGGATCCCTTCATTCCTCGTTCCTGGAGCCTTCTCCGCTCCTCTTCCTTCCTTCTCCCTCTTCCAGGCCTGGGCCTCTGTTACTAGGCCCGCCTCCGGAGCAGAGCTCATGCAGAGCCCCTGCTCCCTGCCACTTCTGCTCAGACTTCTCTGCACTGAACTAAGATGGTGCCCACCTTTTATACTCCCTTCTCAATGCACCCAGGAACTGCTTCCTCCCTGCTCCTGCACTACAGGGTTCCCCTTCCTCAGTGTTCCCTCCCCCCACTCCAGCCAGGGACAGGGACTGTCGTGCCCATCTCAGGGGCATATTGGTCGCCCTGCCCCACGGCAATGTGGTGTAATGCATGCAGGTGTCGGGTCCTGATCCACACTCCATCCTTACCTGAGAGTGAGATATCACACCTCTGGGTGAGGTGCAATACGTCTGTAGCAACCGAGCCCTCAGGGTGCTACAGTTCCATTTATCTTCAGCCTAGGTGACGTATTGTGATACAGGGCTGTGATTTTGGCTATAAAAGGGTCCCCTAGACCCCTACCCCAAGCTTTTTAAGAGAATCATATATGGCGTGCCAGGAGACTCTATGGAATGCTTTCTCAGCATCCAACGAGAGTATCTAATTACAAATTTTTAACTGCATCTAGCCCAGGAAATACTTTGTGCCTAGTAGCAGTGTCTGCTAGTCAGCGGATTATCCCGGCTGTTAAGCAAGCTACACCACCTGTAGTTTAGACACTTAATTTTTTCAAAGGAAATGCTTTGGGACCACGGGATACTCAGTGAAGAGCATCAGGAGGCACCCCAAGGCATAGGGGCTGGGACTGGCAGTAGGATGCCTTGCGGTGGACAGCCGAGCTCGATCCTTATAAAAGCTTTTTAACTGCAGCAGCTTTAGTGGACGCTACTGGAGCTGGAATTACGCGGCTGCTGGCATGAGACTTGCCCTCCAATAGATCCTTGTAAATGGATTTAAAGTGTATTCATTCAAATTAGAGAGACAATTTAAATTAAAAAGCTTAGAGCTGCCTCCACCACAGGGGGGCTCGCTCGACCCACCAGCGGACAGGCACCAGTATTGGGAGAGGGGGGCTGGCCATCAGGGTTCACCGCGGCTCTGGCACAAACCCGGCGACACGGAGGTGGCACGGGCAGGAGCGGACTGGCCGTGTCGGCTTCTCACTTTTTGGATTTTAGAAGGGCATGACATGCCTATATCTGTGTCTCCCCCTCCTTTTACTCCTCCACCTCTTTTATTTTCGCATGACTATATGTACTTGTCACTTTTCCATGTGTTAGTTATGTCTTCTGAGCAGTTTGTCAGCTTTTGGACACCTTTGAAGGTGTTTTCTATGTGTTTCTATGTGTTTTTGTTTGCCTGCCATTGGTTTTAACGGTGTTCGAAGGTGTTCGACGAACAGTTCGACGAACAGTTCGGCGAACACACGGGTGTTCGACGAACCGAACCGAACTCGAACACTACGGGGGTGGCTCAACACTACTTTTAATCCACCCCTGTGTATATACATCATATAGGATACGTTGGGGACGATGTATATATGACGCGCCCCCTGGGCCATGTTCAAGGGACACCCGGAGCCGGATCTGGATAGGGGTAGTAGTCCTTGTGGCGGTGACCCGGTCCGTGCCCAGGGTGGTCAAACTAAGTGTGTGGCAGTCTTTTGTAGATGTTGTTTAAGTGTCGACTACGCCACCCGTTGATTGCGGCTAGGAGGCCGCCGCTGCAGAGCAGTCCGCTGAGGCCGGTGGTAGGATTGTGCAGCAAGGATGGTATAACCCCCAACGGGAGGGGTATGGCCTCAGGGCAGCAGATGTGGAAGATGGTGGTTGTGATGGTGCAGCAAGGAAGCTCAGAGACATGCGATGCAGTTTCAGGGTTTTTACTCACAGGTGTTGTTCCGGTCACTCCGGCCTTGAGTGACCACCCGAGCCGTGCTGCGTCCACCAGGTGTGGGACTCGGCCAACTCCCAGGCAGTCCAGAGCGTGGTCCTGAGCTCCCCTCTCTTCCTTCCTACTGGCCGTTCCCACCAGGGATCCACCTTTGTCCGGCTCCCTCGGGCCTCTTGGTGGTAAAACCTTCTCTGGCTTTCCTGACCCTATTCGTGGTGTGCCTTCCTGGTGGATGTGGTGAGGGTCGCGCCAAAACTTGACCACGACCTCCGGTTCCTGGCTGAGGATCATTAGCCTCCACCAGTTTGGGTTCCGGTACCCTTTTCTGCCAACCCTTCACCCCTTTTGGTTTACTTCTGGGATCTCAGGGTTCCCTCTTGTCTTGCGTCTCTGGGCCTCTCTTCCTCCTCCTTTCCACTGCAGGCCTGGCCCTGGAGCTGGGCCCAGCCGGAGCCACAGCTCCCTGTCAGCCCTCCTGGCTGAACTCTCCCTCTGACTCCCTCAGCTCTGCTCTCCCTGTCTCTAGATGGTGCCCACCATATATACTCCCTCTATGTGTGAGCCCAGGTGACTAGCACCCAATGGGCTCCTACCTCTATGCCCAGAGTCCCTCCCCTATCTGCCCCTACACTACTGGGATGTTCCTCCCCCCCTCCCACTCCAGCCAGGGACAGACGCTGTCGTACCTGCACATCTATCTGGTGGGAGTACCGTTGTTCTGTCCCCCGGAAATGGGATGAGTGTAGTGCATGCAGCTAGCTGAGCTCAGTCCCACACTCCATCCTTACCCGAGAGTGGAATACCACACCTCTGGATCGAGGTGCAATACCCCTGTAGCAGCCGAGTCCTCGGGGTGCTACATATACATCACATGGGATACACTGGGGCCGATGTATATATAGGTGCATCTCACTAAATTATAATATCATCAAGAAGTTAATTTATTTCAGTTCTTCAATACAAAAAGTGAAACTCATATATTATATAGAGTCATTAATATAATTGTCTTATCCCGTCTGTCTGTCTGTCCTTCTGTCCAGGAAATCCTGCGTCGTTGATTGGTCCGGCGCTGTCAATCAGCGAGGCGGCATTTCAGAAAAAGATGGCGGATGTTAGCGGCTCATCTGCCGCACGGAGGTCAGCGGCGATGCAGCCGGGAGATGCAGCCGGCTGCTCGCAGCATAAGTCCCCCACCGGAGGCGCTGCTGACCTCCATGCGGCTACCGTCGGGAGATCAGCGGCTACGGCCGCTTATCTCCCGACGGCAAGTGTGACGCCCCCCCTCCCCTCTCCTCTCCCCCCCTCTCCCCTCCTCTCCCCTCTCCCCCCTCCCCTCTCCCCGCTTGCTCAGGGCCCCGGCACCCGGCGCCATACTTACCCCTCCCTGTGCCTCCGCAGCAGCTCCTGTGTCTGCCGCTGCTGCTCTGTGACGTCTCAGGTCAGAGGGCTCAGTGACGTCTTTACACTGCGCTCTCTCCTGAGCGGTCACAGCGTGCAGCGGGAAGATGCCGGCTACGCTGGAGTCCGGAGCAGCAGCTGAGAAGTGAGGTGAGTATTGGATTTTTTTTTTTTATTGTATGGGGGCATAGGGCATTAAATGGTGGGGTGGGGGTGTGTGACATTGTGGAGGGGCCATTATAAGCGAGGGGGGGGTGTGACATCCTGCATGGGCCACTATGGGGGGATGTGACATCCTGCATGGGGTATTATATAAGGGGGATGTGACTTTCTGCATGGGGCATTATCAGGGAGGGGGGGATGTGACATGCTGCATAGGGCACTATGGGGGGGATGTGAGTTCCTCCATGGGGTATTATATAGGGGGGATGTCACTTCCTGCATGGGGCATTATAAGGGAGGGGGCGATGTGACTTCCTCTATGGGGCATTATAAGGGGGGTGGTGACATCCTGCATGGGGCATTTATATGGTGGGGGGGAGTGACATCCTGCATGGGGCATTATAAGGGAGGCGGGGATGTGACATCCTGCATGGGGCACTATGGAGGGGATGTGACTTCCTCTATGGGGCATTATATAGGGGGGATGTCACTTTCTGCATGGGGTATTATATAGGGGGGATGTGACTTCCTGCATGGGGCATTCTATAGGAGGGATGTGACATCCTGCATGGGGCATTATAAGGAAGGGGGGGGATGTGACATCCTGCATGGGGCATTATACAGGGGGGGGATGTGACATCCTGCATGGGGCATTATCCTGCATGGGCCATTATATGGGGGGGATGTGACATCCTTTTTGGGGCATTATAAGGGAGGGGGGATGTGACTTCCTGCATGGGGCATTATAAAGGAGGGGGATGTGACATCCTGCATGGGGCATTATATGGGAGGGGGGTGACATCCTGCATGGGGCATTATAAGGGATGGGGGGATGTGACATCCTGCATGGGGCATTATATGGGGGGGGGGAGTGACAACCTGCATGGGGCATTATAAGGCAGGTGGATACTCCCCGGTCCTCACTAACACGGTTCGCTGATTGGTCGCAGCCGCGACCAATCAGCGATTTCGGCGCCAAATTTAAACACCGCTCTGCTGATTGCTCGCGGCCGCCCGCGGCGACCAATCTGCGATTGTGGCGCCAAATTTATACACGGTCTCCGGCCAATTGGCGGCAGATTTAAAATAAGTATGCCACCGTCGGGAGACATTCTAGAATACCCGATGCGTTAGAATCGGGCCACCATCTAGTATATTATATAGAGTCATTACAAACAGAGTGATCTATTTCACGTGTTTATTTCTGTTAATGTTGATGATTATGGCTTACAGCCAATGAAAACACAAAAGCCATTATCTCAGTGAATTAAAATAATTAACAAAAAAACACATGCAAAGGCTTCCTAAGCATTTAAAAGGTCCCTTAGTCTGTTTCAGAAGGCTCCACAATCATAGGAAAGACTGCTGACATGACAGATGTCCAGAAGGCAGTCATTGACACACTCCACAAGGTCCCAGAGTTCCAATTTTCATTTGGAAATCAAGGTCCCAGAGTCTCGAGGAAGAGTGGAGAGGCCACAATCCAAGCTGCTTGCGGTCTAGTGTGAAGTCTCCACAATCGGTGATAGTTTGGGGAGCCATGTCATCTGCTGGGACTTGACACTAGAGTTGAGCGAGTATGTTCTATTAACCCTTTCGCCGACTATGCTCGGGCCGAGCTCCGAGTATTTCCAGCTGCTCGGTGATAAGGTTAAATTGCTTCTGTGTGCATGATTTGCAACTGTTTGACAGCTTTATTACATGTGAGGAATGTCTATTTCTTACACATTCCTCACATGTAATAAAGCAGTCAAACAGTTGCAAATCATGCACACGGGAGCAATTTAACCTCATCACCGAGCAGCTGGAAATACTCGGAGCTCGGCCCGAGCATACTCGGTCAGAACATACTCGCTCAACCCTACTTGGCACCTGTCCACACTGCCAAAAATACCAATACCTGGTTTAAAAACAACAGTATCACTGTGCTTGATTGGCCAGCAAACTCGCCTGACCTAATCCCCATAGAGAATCTATTATAGAGAATCTATGGGGTATTGTCAAGAGGAAGATGAGAGACACCAGACCCAACAATGCAGACGAGCTGAAGGCTGCTATCAAAGCAACCTGGGCTTCCATAACACCTCAGCAGGGCCACAGGCTGATCACCTCCATGCCACATTGCCGCATTGATGCAGTAATTGATGCAAAAGGAGCCCCGACCAAGTATTGAGTGCATTTACAGAACATACATTTCAGTCGGACAACATTTCGGATGTTAAAAACATTTTTCAAGCTGTTGTTATAAAGTATTCTAATTTACTGAGATAATGACTTTTGTTCATTGGCTGTAAACCATAATCATCAACATTAACAGAAATAAACACGTGAAATAGATCACTCTGTCTGTAATGACTCTATATAATATATGAATTTCACTTTTTGCATTGAAGAACTGAAATAAATTAACTTTTTGATGACATTCTAATTTAGTGAGATGCACCTGTACATCATATAGGATGCTGGGGCTGATCAGTATACATAATGTAAGATACACTGGGGCTGATGTATATACGTCATGTAGGATACACTGGTGATGATGTACATACATTACATAGGATATGCTGGAGACTATGTATATACATCATATAGGATACGCTTGTGCCAGTGTATATGCATCTCTATAGGATACCTTGGGAGCGATGTACATAGATCATATAGGATATGCTGGGGCCGATATATATACATCATATAGAATACACTGGGGCTGTGTCATGGTGTGACTGTGGGATAGCAAGTGTGCTCCTATTCTGACCCTCAGGCTAGGGGTCCCTAGCTATTTCTGTTCCCAGGATTACTCCTGAATGTGGAGATGCCCGAGCCTCGTTCCTTACTATGCTCCTAAGCAGCACTAGTTTGTACAGTGTATGGGGGGAATACAAAACAAGATAGGACAGAACTGAAGCACAGTCACACAACACGCTCTCAGGGAAATACACAAAGGAATATAAAGTCTAAAACCTGAGAGGCAACAAAGTAATATAAAGACACCTAGGGAAAAAGGAAAGGGTTACCAAACAACGCTTGCAACAACTTTAGCAATAACCACTAAACCAGTATGTGTTCACCTTTCCAGAACAGGATAGAGAAAAACGATACTGGCATTGCCAGCAAAGCACAGCCGGCTTAAATGGAGAAACAGCAGACACGACTGGTTCTCCTCTAGCATGTGATCAAAGGCAGTCAACAACCTCAGCCCAGCAAAGACTAACTTTTGCTCACCTGCCAAGGAGCTGCAGCTCTAAGAGTCGATGCCCTAGTCACCCTGCACTGACCATAGCTATCAATGGAGTTACAAGGAGCAGTATATGAATCTGTGGAATCCACAGACTTGGACGCCGCCATCACAGTTTGTGATGTTAGAGAAAACCTCCTTGTGACATGCTGATGTACAAACATCATATAGAATGCACTAGGGCTGATGTATATATATCATATAGGATACACTAGGGCTGATGTATATATAGTACATCTTAAAGGATATACGGGTGCTAATGTAGAGTATATACATCATATAGGATACACTGGGGCTGATGTACAAACATCATATAGGATACACTAGGGCTGATGTATATATAGTACATCTTAAAGGATATACGGGTGCTAATGTAGAGTATATACATCGTATAGGATACACTGGGGCTGATGTATATATATCATATAGGATACACTAGGGCTGATGTATATATAGTACATCTTAAAGGATATACGGGTGCTAATGTAGAGTATATACATCATATAGGATACACTGGGGCTGATGTACAAACATCATATAGGATACACTAGGGCTGATGTATATATAGTACATCTTAAAGGATATACGGGTGCTAATGTAGAGTATATACATCATATAGGATACACTGGGGCTGATGTATATACATCGTATAGGATACACTAGGGCTGATGTATATATATCATATAGGATACACTAGGGCTGATGTATATACATCACATAGGATACACTGGGGCTGATGTATATACATCGTATACGATACACTAGGGCTGATGTATATATAGTACATCTTAAAGGATATACTGGTGCTAATGTACAGTATATACATCGTATAGGATACACTGGGGCTGATGTATATACATCATATAGGATACACTAGGGCTGATGTATATATAGTACATCTTAAAGGATATACTGGTGCTAATGTACAGTATATACATCGTATAGGATACACTGGGGCTGATGTATATACATCGTATAGGATACACTAGGGCTGATGTATATATAGTACATCTTAAAGGATATACGGGTGCTAATGTAGAGTATATACATCATATAGGATACACTGGGGCTGATGTATATACATCGTATAGGATACACTAGGGCTGATGTATATATATATCATATAAGAGATACTGGAGCTAATGTACAGTATATACATCGTATAGGATACACTGGGGCTGATGTATATACATCATATAGGATATACAGGTGCTGATGTACAGTATATACATCGTATAGGATACACTGGGGCTGATGTATATACATCATATAGGATATACAGGTGCTGATGTACAGTATGTACATCACATAGGATACACTGGGGCTGATGTATATATATCATATAAGAGATACTGGAGCTAATGTACAGTATATACATCATATAGGATACACTGGGGCTGATGTATATACATCATATAGGATATACAGGTGCTGATGTACAGTATATACATCATATAGGATACACAGGTGCTGATGTACAGTATGTACATCACATAGGATACACTGGGGCTGATGTATATATATCATATAAGAGATACTGGAGCTAATGTACAGTATATACATCGTATAGGATACACTGGGGCTGATGTATATACATCGTATAGGATTGACTGGGGCTGATGTATATACATCATATAGGATATACAGGTGCTGATGTACAGTATGTACATCACATAGGATACACTGGGGCTGATGTATATATATCATATAGGATATACAGGTGCTGATGTACAGTATGTACATCACATAGGATACACTGGGGCTGATGTATACACATCATATACAGTAGGATACACTAGGGCTGATGGTACATACATTACATGGCCTCAGCTTGTTAACTCATCCATAGCCTGGAGATGAATCAGTGTAGCATGCAGCCCTCCCAGAGCTTGAAGATGAGTCTGCAGGAAAGTAAGGAGGCGGCGCGCAGAGAGCGGTAGCCCCTCCTACCAAGAACATCCTGATAACACTATCTGGCACTAGGCCTGGCAAAGAGTACGCCACTGCGGTGTACTGAACGCTGTGCGTGTGCGTCGTGCATGGGCGCGCATGGGCGGGTACACACGACATGGACATGAAAAAATATTAAAAGGCCAGCAGCTGCAAAACCACGGCCGATGGCCCACAATGTAGGTGAGGGCTGCAGCCCAGTGAGCATGTGCCTGTTGGGCTTGTAGTAGTGGCATGGTTCTAGAGGTCAATATATCTTTGAACATAAGTATGAGATATACAACCAATACCATTTTAATGGCAACTCTCGTATATATATATATAGACAGTGTCGGACTGGGGTGTCTGGGGCCCACAGGAGGAATTTATCCTCAGGGCCCACCCTACAGCTATATGTAAATACCTGATAGCCGATATCCCCGTTATAGTGGAGCGTCTGCTGTAAATCACAGGCGGCTCCTGCACATCTACTGTGCACATGCTATAACTAGGATGTACAATTACGGTAGTTTGCAGTAAAGGGGTTCTTTGGTTAAAACAAGTTATCACCGATCCAAGGGCTCCATGGGATAGGTGATAACTGACTGATCGTTTGGGTCCGAACATTGGAAACCGCACCGATCAGAAGAATGGGGAAGTTTTATCCCTGTCAGGACACTTATCCCCATTTTAAAATGCAGCGGCAGGTGGGACGTCTGACTGCAGCTCCCTTCATTCTCTTTGGGGTTTCCAGATAAAAAACAAGAACAGCCACTGAGGGAATGAATGGATCAGTGGTCAAGTCGCACATGAGCTCCAGTCTAATGGGGATAAAAGCTCCACATTCTACCAATCGGTGCAGGTCCCAGCATTCAGACCCCCACTAATCAATAACTTATCACTTATCCTGTGGAGAGGTGATTACTTGTTTTCATCGGAGAACCCCTGTAAGTGCATCTTGTTCCAAGTATTTAATTAATCACTAATGGAAATAAAGAATCTTCTCCTAATTAATATCAGAGAGAACAAATGACTGCCATACACAACACAATCCACTGTACCAACACAAACAGTACTACATACAAGGGAGAAATACTGCCACACCATGACTGGACTACATATTACTACCACATAGTGACCGAATAATACTACGTATAAGGGAGAAATACCACCACACGATGACCAGACCACATATTACCACCTCATAGTGACTGAATAATACCACATACAAGGGAGAAATACCACTAAACCATGACCAGACCACATATTACCACCACATAGTGATCGAATAATACTACATATAAGGTAGAAATACCACCACACCTTGACCAGGCCAGATATTACCACCCCATAGTGACCGAATATTACTACATACAAGGGAGAAATACCACCATGCCATGACCAGACCAGATATTAACAGCAAATAGCGTCCAAATAATTCCCCATCATTTCTCTCTACTACCTCCATAATTGCTCTTCTCCATCCCAATCATTGCTCTCCCCCACCTTCTCCAACATTGTCATATCTCCCCCACCTTCTCCATCATTGCCATATCTCCCCCCACCACCTCCATCATCATTGCCATATCTCCCCCCACCACCTCCATCATTGCCATATCTCCCCCCACCTGCTCCGTCATCATTGCCATATCTCCCCCACCTGCTCTGTCATCATTGCCATATCTCCCCCAAACTGCTCCGTCATCATTGCCATATCTCCCCCCACCTACTCCATCATCATTGCCATTTCTCCCCCCACCTGCTCCACCATCATTGCCATATCTCCCCCACCTCCTCTATCACTAATGCCATGTCATATCTCCACCTACCTCCTCCATCACCATGCCATGCATATCTCCCCCCACCTCCCCCATTGCCATGCCATATATCCCCCACCATGTCATATCTCGCCGCACCTGCTCAATCACCATTGTTCTCCCTCAAAAAAACCCAAAACTTGTCTCTCAGCGCGCTCCCCCGCAGCACTGTCCTCTGCTTCCTGCCCGGCATCTTTCTCCCTGACACAGGCCCATGCTGCATGATGACATCATCAAGCAGCGCGAGCCTGTGTGAGGGAGGAAACGCCGGGCAGAAAGCAGAGGTGAGGACGGATCCCTGCAGCTATGCTGCCATTTTCCTCCTGTCGGCAGTGGAGCTGGAGGGATCGCTCCTTGCCTGCCGCACAGGATGAGGGCAATCTGCCCATGGGACCGAGAAGCAGGCCAGATTGCCTTCATCAGCCGCACTGCAAGGGCCCCTCTGACCCTCCAGGCCCTTGCAGTGCGGAGCACCGGCGGCCATGTTAACCAGGGGCACCCGTGTGTCCTGCTCGGGGGCCCGCTGAGGACCCGGGCCCACCGGAGAATTCTCCGGTGTCTCGGTGCCCCAGTCCGACCCTGTTTATAGACACACTTACACATTGGTGTGTACATACAGTACATGTGCATGTGTGTGAGTATATACTGTATGTGTATATGTGTATAGTGGCGTTGCTCGCAGTTTATAGACCCTGTAAGGCAGCGCTAGTCATCATGCTGGGGGACACTCGCTGCATCGGGTCAATTAAAGCACACCAGCCACGTTTTCCAGTATTTCACAATCCAGCAGTTTATTACACTTCACTACTGCTTATCACCGAGTCCAACTCAGTGGCTCACCGACATACACATATAATGTCCAGGAGCCTTTCAAGTGGCAGACAGGCCCACTTGGCTCCAGTTACAGCCATCAGCAAAGTCACTTATATCAACGTCCATATAATGCAGTGCTTTACCTTTGCCCGGTTTTAGCTGCTTCAGTCAGATTTGTTCTGCCACCACTGTGGCTTTACGGCTTCCCAGATGGGGGTCTCCAGCCCTCGTTCCTTCAAAGGCTACTGGTATGTTTTCTCACCTAACATCCAGCCTATGCCTTCCAGGGCTCTTGCCTTTCAAGCCTCTGGCCCTCCAAGGCTACTGGTATCGCTTACACGTAAGGATCCAGCCTCTGCCTTTCAGGCTTCACTAGGCCTCACTAAGCCTCTCCAGGCTAACAGTGTCCCACACACGGGAACAGGCCTCACGCCTTTCACACCTGTCTCAAATCTACCAGGGTTTATATATCCTCTAGTGCACACACAGGACCTGTGCTGATGTCACAGTCATGTGATAAGACCTTCTGTATGCACAGGACCTGTGCGATGTCACAGTCATGTGATCAGTAACCTCGGGAGGTACATGGCCGGCCAAAACACACCCTGGACCATTACAGTAATGCCGCAAGCCGCTGCCCCCAACCATTACAGATCTTTAATAGTACTGGTGTTCTCTTATGGGCCAAAAGGATATTTTGGCCCCATAGGCTCCAGGGCTAAGTGCGACTGCAACACATGTACCTACTATAGTTATGTCTCTATGTTTGTATCTGGACAATCAGACAGGCATTTACCATGTAGCCTATAGTTATTCTGTCCTATTCTGTAGTAGATGTGTAGGTACTGTAATAATCTGGCAATTCACCTATATCTCTGCTCTGTACAACAGCTGCATTTGCTCCTTGGTCTGAAATACGTGAGCTGCGGGGACTTTTACAGCTACTTACTGATGAAGGGGCAGCTTGACATCCCCAGTGCAAGGTAAAGTTTTATTTTTATGTAATTATACACGAATAGAAATATACAGTATATATAAACAGCAGTTCCGTCATCAGTATTGATTGCTCTTTGATGCCAATATGGATTAGACTAAAGCAATATATTAGTCATCAGAACCTGGACAGAATCCTGACCGGCCACTTTATTACACTATGGATATGTAGCACCCCGAGGACTCGGCTGCTACAGGGGTATTGCACCTCAGACCAGAGGTGTGGTATTCCACTCCCGGGTAAGGATGGAGTGTGGAACTGGGCTCAGTTAGCTGCATGCACTACACTCACCCCATTTCCGGGGGACAGATCAACGGTACTCCCACCAGATAGATGTGCAGGTACGACAGCTTCTGTCCCTGGCTGGAGTGGGGAGGGGGGAGGAACATCCCAGTGGTGTAGGAGCAGATAGGGGAGGGACTCTGGGCAGAGGTAGGAGCCCATTGGTTGCTCGTCACCTGGGCTCGGGTGTCAGAGGTAGTATATAAGGTGGGCACCATCTTAGGACAGGGTCTTTTTGGTCTGCTCTGTGCAGAGAGGAGCTCAGCCAGAGAGGGCTGACAGGGAGCTGTGGCTCCGTCTGGGCCCAGCTCCAGAGCCAGGCCTGAAGCAGAGAGAGAGAGAAGTCAGAGGAAGAAGGAACAGAAACACCAGGAAAGGCCCAGAGACGCAAGAGAAGAGGGAACCCTGAGATCCCACGAGTTAACGGGTGAAGGGTTGGCAGAACAGGGTACCGGATCCCAAACTGGTGGAGGCCAATTATCCTCAGCCAGGAACCGGAGGTCGTGAACAAGTTTTGGCGCGACCCCTCGCCATATCCACCAGGAAGGCATACCACGTATAGGGTCAGGGAAGCCGGGAGAGGTTTCACCACCAGAAGGCCCGAGGGAGCTGGACAAAGGTGGATCCCTGGTGGGGACGGCCAGTAGGAAGGAAGAGAGGGGAGCTCAGGACCACGCTCTGGAACTGCCTGGGAGTTGGCTGAGTCCCGCACCTGGTGGACGCAGCACGGCTCGGGTGGTCACTCTTGGCCGAAGTGATCTGAACACCAACTGTGAGTAAAGCTGTGAAAACTGCAATGCACGTCTCTGAGCTTCCTTGTCACACCACTACCACTATCATCTTTTCCTGCTTCATCAGCTGCCCTGAGGCTATACCCCTCCCGTTGGGGGTTATACCATCCACGCTGCACATCCGTACCACCGGCCTCAGCGGACTGCCCTGCAGCGGCGGCTTCATAGCCGCATTCAACGGGTGGCGTAGTCGGACACTAATACCATCATATCAATAACGCCACTTAGTTTGACACCCTGGGCACGGACTGGGTCACCGCCACGAGGACTACTACCCCTATCTGATCCGGCTCCGGGTATTCCCCGCGTGCGCAACGCTACACAAACATGGCCCAGGGGGCGCGTCACCTTTGGCGTAGTCGGCAGGATTACGTGCCCGCAACCACCGGGTACTGCGTGCCTGAAGAAAAGTTCACATTTACCTCAAAAAGGAGTCTCCCGCCAATTCCAGAGGGTTCCCGCCATCAGACGCCGTCCGGAGTCGTTTCCCGCCGTTTGCCCGCCATCTGCAGCCTTTGCCCGCCATCCACGAAGTTTCCCGCCATCAGTGGACGATTCCCGCCATCTTGGGCAGTTTCCCGCCCTGGCAGAGCGGACGCCATTGTGGGCGTGCCAGAGAGTGGCAAGAGACCACCTCCCATCGTGGGCGCGGTCCCAGAAGGGCGCCAAAAGCGGAGACCGCCCCCACCAGCCGAGACTACCACCATGGAAATGTCCATCAAGGTGGGGGGTCTGCCCCTGAAACTGACTGTCACTAAGTTGCCCCGGGACCACTCCCAAGGGGGGCGGATAGAGAACAAAACGGAGAAGATGGGTGCAGCCTGGAGGAGTCTGGACAGATCGCACCCGGGGATGGAGGAAGAGACAAGCGGTACCGACCCCGTGGTCCGGGGCCTGCTGCAGGCCGCCACCCCAGAAGGCCTGGTGGAGATCCTGGCACAGCTCCCCAGAGATCGGGAGCGTGCACAGACCGCGCTGGAGGCCTTGGCCCGGAAGATGGCCCGAGTACAGCAGGAAGCACTGGCCGAATGGGGGAGGGAGATGGCCCAGCAGGCTGGAACCCGCCAGCAGAGGACGCCACCCGCAACGTGGAGCATGTCTGCCCCTGAGGATGGTGCAGGAGGGACGAAGGCCGGAGACGACGCCGCGGAGGGAGCCGCAGGGATGGAAGCAGGTAATGGGGACGTCACCACCCTGAGCCCAGTAGCCGAAAACCTGCCCCAGCTCCCCGTCGCAGAGCCCGAAGTCCCACTCACCGCGCCCGTTGCCGCACCGCCACTGCTCCCAACTAGGCCTCAAGCGGCCGGAGCCGCGGTCACGCCCCCTTCCGCGCGCCACGCCCCTTGACCCTGAGCGCGGCAAAAGAGGAAGTGCCCCCGGCCTGGTCGCAAGGCCGAGTACCCCCGGGCGCCGCGGTCTCAACAGCGCCCTCCTCCCGGAAGGCGCCATATTTGAATCCAGACAGGATGCCTACGGCCTGGACACAAGGCCGAGCACCCCCGGGCGCCACTGCCCCTACAGCGCCCTCTACCTCCACCGTGCCACCCCTGGGTGAAGATCTGTTTGCACAGCATACTAGCCCGGATGGGCTGCCCTTCGTTTGGCCACCGGAGTACATCAATTCCCGACTCCGGAGGGAACGGCCCCTGTGTGAGCCTCTAATCCCGGCTCCGGCGCCCGCCAAAATTGTCCCACTCCCGTTGGAGGAAGCCCAGTTTGCATGGGACCCCACTGGTGAGAACCTAATGGGGTTTACCCAGGAGACCCGGGCGGACGCAGCCCGGCGTGAGGAGTGCTGCCGTCAACAGCTAGAGGTCTTCGGGAGAGAACGACGAGAGAGGCGGATCCGCGAAGAACAGCTGCAGGTCCGGAGCGCGGAGCAGAAACGCCGAGCCCGACGAAACCCCGGTGCGGCCCACGGTCCCCGCGCCACCGGGACCGTAATAAAGTTCCAGCTGGAGCATGGCTGGGGCTTTATCCGGGATCACCGAACCCCCGGCGACGTCTTTGTCAACCGCAGGGATGTCGAGAGTCACCTTCCAGAAGGACACCGAGGATGCGACCTCTACTCAGGTGATGAGGTCACCTTCACCCGGCATCAGTGTGCCAAAGGACCGTACGCCCTTCACGTACACCGGCTGACTGAGGAGGAGATACAATATGAGGAAAGCCAAGAGGACCCGGACGGGTCTGAAGACTACCCTCAGGAGGAGGCAAGGAGAGGATACCGCTACTGAAGGAAGTAGCCTAAACAAAGTACTGTATATAGTTACCCGTCAGGGAATGAGAACTGTTGCTGAAGTTGTTGCTGAGTGAAGTGTGGTCCCCGTTGGGACTAGTGTGGGACTGTTAAAGAACTGTTTCCTGTGTGCCCCTATCCATTACCAGGCTGAGGACTGTGAGCAGCCATTCCCCTATTCCCACTGGCCGAGGACTGAGAGCGGCCATACCCTGTAAATAGTTGCGCTTCTTAAGGCGCCCCCTACTGGTTTTAGAGAAGAACTGCTTTTCTACTTTGGAACTAGTGACTGTTGCACTTTACCTGGTCACAAGTTGCACCGTGGCCAGAAGATCAAGAATATGTTTGAAAATGTTTTATTTGAGAATGTCTTATAATGGAAAGTTAAATATGCTGCTAAAATAATAATGCCAAAAGTTTTAAATGGTGTTTTTCAAAAAGAGTTCCGGTGGCATTAGGAAAATGTTTTATACCTGTAACGTTTAAAAAGAGTAGAGTACCTCCCATAAAGGGATGAGTTCATAAGTTAATATCTTATATATGAGTGCACTTTAAAAATTTTGTATGTTGTAATTTGCTTTTGCTCTATTCCAGCCCGAGGACGTGCTGTGGTTTACCAGGGGGGAATGTAGCACCCCGAGGACTCGGCTGCTACAGGGGTATTGCACCTCAGACCAGAGGTGTGGTATTCCACTCCCGGGTAAGGATGGAGTGTGGAACTGGGCTCAGTTAGCTGCATGCACTACACTCACCCCATTTCCGGGGGAAAGATCAACGGTACTCCCACCAGATAGATGTGCAGGTACGACAGCTTCTGTCCCTGGCTGGAGTGGGGAGGGGGGAGGAACATCCCAGTGGTGTAGGAGCAGATAGGGGAGGGACTCTGGGCAGAGGTAGGAGCCCATTGGTTGCTCGTCACCTGGGCTCGGGTGTCAGAGGGAGTATATAAGGTGGGCACCATCTTAGGACAGGGTCTTTTTTGGTCTGTCTGTGCAGAGAGGAGCTCAGCCAGAGAGGGCTGACAGGGAGCTGTGGCTCAGTCTGGGCCCAGCTCCAGAGCCAGGCCTGGAGAGGAGGCCTGAAGCAGAGAGAGAGAGAAAGGAGAAGAAGGAGGAACAGAAACACCAGGAGGGGCCCAGAGACGCAAGAGAAGAGGGAACCCTGAGATCCCACGAGTTAACGGGTGAAGGGTTGGCAGAACAGGGTACCGGATCCCAAACTGGTGGAGGCCAATTATCCTCAGCCAGGAACCGGAGGTCGTGGACAAGTTTTGGCGCGACCCCTCGCCATATCCACCAGGAAGGCATACCACGTATAGGGTCAGGGAAGCCGGGAGAGGTTTCACCACCAGAAGGCCCGAGGGAGCTGGACAAAGGTGGATCCCTGGTGGGGACGGCCAGTAGAAAGGAAGAGAGGGGAGCTCAGGACCACGCTCTGGAACTGCCTGGGAGTTGGCCGAGTCCCGCACCTGGTGGACGCAGCACGGCTCGGGTGGTAACTCTTGGCCGAAGTGATCTGAACACCAACTGTGAGTAAAGCTGTGAAAACTGCAATGCACGTCTCTGAGCTTCCTTGTCACACCACTACCACTATCATCTTTTCCTGCTTCATCAGCTGCCCTGAGGCTATACCCCTCCCGTTGGGGGTTATACCATCCACGCTGCACATCCGTACCACCGGCCTCAGCGGACTGCCCTGCAGCGGCGGCTTCATAGCCGCATTCAACGGGTGGCGTAGTCGGACACTAATACCATCATATCAATAACGCCACTTAGTTTGACACCCTGGGCACGGACCGGGTCACCGTCACAAGGACTACTACCCCTATCGGATCCGGCTCTGGGTATTCCCCGCGCGCACGCGCGCCGCACCCCAGACATGGCCCAGGGGGCGAGTCAGATAGGGCAGGATTTCTTGTATTTCTGTAGACCGTCACTAATTTCTTGTCTCTCTGTCAGATTCTATGCTGCTGAACTCGTCTGTGGAATCCAACATCTCCACTCAAAGGGCGTCATCCACAGAGACCTCAAGCCCGAGAACATCTTGGTGGCTGAAACGGGCCATATTAAGATCACAGATTTCGGTCTCTCAATTGACAACATGCATGGAGACCGAACAGCCACTGGATACGCTGGAACTGCAGGCTACATGGCTCCTGAGGTGAGAAGAACAAGGATTTTCTCTTTTCTTCATACTATAATTGTATGTCTGCCTGGATCACACACATAATCCAACAAATGTCCATTACAGTAAATGGGACATTCTGACATTGACATCTGGCATGCCATACACATTAGATAGGCAGCTTGCCTCAGCTGAGTGTACATGCGTTCTGAATGGGAGGGGGGAGTATGACCATGCCAGACACAAAGGATCGGGCACTGAAATTCAGCATCCAGTGTTTGAGCTGAATTGGGATGTCTCCATACACATTAGATGATCTCTCCGGAATCTGTGAGTCCGGCCACAATACATGATCATGCTATATGTTTTGCCAGCATTAGAGACCCAAAGAGTTACAAGTCAGCCAGCAAAGGTTCTGGAGCTCAGAAGAGCAGCATGGCTCCTTTCAGTCATTAGTGTGGTAATCATAATATTCAAGTGATGCCACAACCAGAGGAATCATCCACTCTCACTATATTACATAGTCTTACAATTATTATACTGAGAACTTTGTTACACTGAAGATATGGAACTTTTTGACCAACTCTTTATCTATTTTCTTCTTCTTTATGTAGATTTTGGCTGGGAAGGAGTATAACGCCGGAGTAGACTGGTATTCTTTTGGTGTCATCTTAAAAGAAATGGTTACCGATGAGTGCGCCTACCATCAGACACTCAACGATAAATCCTCCGGCATCAGGAACATCATTAAACAGGTCAGTTGTCTTAACAGTCATTAGTACTATGATGTATACAATGTTATAGTTGTAGAGATGAGCAAACCTTTTGAAATTCAAATTAACCAGCTTGTTCCAATTTTTTCCCAAAAATGTTAAAATCGCAAGTACTCAACATAAATGGGTAAACTTGTGGTAACCGTTCTTTACTGCTGTGCTGTCACATACTATCTGTGCAGTCTTTTACTGTTTTATGTCTTTCTCTCTCAATCTCTACTGCTAAGCTGTGATGTGCTCTCCCTATCCAGATTCACCACAAAATGACTCCTACATTCATTGCTTTGGCTTTCATACAGGCTATGATAGTCCCTCCTGATTGTGCTATAACATGTGATGTGACACCTTAAAGCATTATGGTGAAGCCTGGACGGCTTACATCAGAGGTCCCATAAGTCTTCTCTGACTGATGTAATTTTTAGTAATACTGTATGAAAATTGGCTGCAATCATTTTAGGTGATTCCCAAGAAGCAAATCACAAATTGTTGAAATTCACCGGGTTCAGCAGATTCACAAAAATTCAACACAAATTCAGTTCGCATCAAGTGGATTTGCTCATCTCTGCATAGTAGTCATCATTTTCTCTCCAGTTTACATTCATGGATTTTGGTTTTATCTTTATTAGCTCCTTCAGAAAGATCCTGCCAGTCGCTTAGGAGCCAACGGTAACATCAGAAAGCACAGGTTTTTTCAGCGTATCGACTGGGTCTCTGTGGAAGCCCTGAAACTGCCTCCACCATACGTCCCTGCAGTAAGTATATGAGCAGATATGGTTTCTTAGTATTAAAATCTTTGTGTCTATTCTTTTACTAGTTTTCAATCAACACAACTTGTTATAATTCCTTTTTTCCTTTATAGCCATCTGAGCCTCCCCGTCGTCATAAACCATTCCATCTGGAGAAACTAGAAGCAGCAGAGGCCACAGCACCTATATCAACAAAGGACCAGGCATTGTTTGAGGGATTTTCATTTGTCAACTTGGAAACCCTTGAGCAGACCCCAGCTCTATAGTCATCAGAGCGAGCGGCCCACCTGAGCCTCCGGAAGACTGAAAATCAGAAGACTGGACATCACTGGAACAAACGCTGCAAGAATGAAGGTGACCATGGAGACGTCGAGGGACCCCGAATGAAGACACAGAGAATGACGGAGCCAGCAGATCCACCTATGGGCTGGCGGTAAGAATAAGCGCCATAATATCTGCGCTTTATTCCAATCATAGGCATGTGCCAAACATTTTTCACTGACCGGTAATAGGATTTCCTCCTGCTCATTTTAGCTCCAATTTTTGGTGCTGTCTTGGGCAGCGATGAAATACTGAGGTGCGTGATGGCCGGCTATTAAGGGGTGGCAGGAGGCCGGATTTTTTTTTTTTAACAACATCTTGCACTTGCCTATGATAAATCTACCATTACCGGCAGTTGGATTTCCTCATACTTATGACAGTGTTGTCATAGGAGTGGGGAAAAAGGTGAGAGATGGCCGGCTATTAAGGGGTGGCAGGAGGCCGGATTTTTTTTTTTTTTTTTAAAATAGGGAAAATTTGACCTATGGAGAACACAAGAGCTTACAGCTAGTGGACTTGCACATCCTCCAGATGTAAGTGTAAAATGAGAGCCGCAGTCTTAAAAAGTACATTTTGTTAAGACCCTGAGGATGGCAGAGCCGGCAGATCCACCTATGAGCTGGGGGTAAGAATGGAGGACTATTTCATCAAAGTCCTGTGAAGACACCCATGCCAATGTCATTCCAGTCCATGCCAGGGGTACCTATTCCAGAAGCCATTGAGCCTTCTCATGGAACATCTATATAGTTAAACAAAACAAAAAAACCTGCAAAGCTTTTTAATGCAACTAAAACCTCTTACATTTTTCTTACATCTGTAAATAACAACAGAATGAAGTGGGTTAAAAGTGTATTTTGAATATTCCCATTTTTTAAGGCACCTAAACAGGAAAGGGTTCTTTACAGTCAGAGCAGTGGGACTGTGGAATTCCCTACCACAAGAGGTAGTGATGGCAGACACTATAACAGCTTTCAAAAAAGGGTCTGGATGATTTCCTCGAAACACATAACATTGAGGGTTACAGTTAAATTAGACAAAATGTTACAACTATAGAAGTACATTTAATACCATAATAGTAATTACATAATTAGTATCATAATTAGGTTTGATCCAGGGTTCCTGGACTGATCGCCTATTTTCGGGGTCAAGAAGGAATTTTTCCCCTGTGACACAAATTGGCTGAAGGTGTCCTGGGGTTTTTGCCTTCTTCTGGATCAACAATGTAGGCATAGGGCAGTATTATTAGTGATAGGAAAGTTAGAATAATACTGTAATAAGATAGCAGGATGTTAATAATAGTAACGATATCAAATAGTCACATTTATAAAAATAAAAACAAATTAATTAATAACTGCAGTAGTACAATAAGTAGTGTAATATTAAATATATAACTAGTAATAACATAATTAGGTTTGATCCAGGGTTCTAGGACTGATCGCCTTTTCTCGGGGTCAAGAAGGAATTTTTCCCTGTGATGAAAATTGGCTGAATGTGTCCTGGGGTTTTTGCCTTCTTCAGGATCAACAGATTTAGGCATAGGGAGTCTAGTAATACCATTATTAGAATCACAAGAGTAATACAAAATATAAAACTAATTAAAAAATTAAATTATAAACGGGTACATTCTTAATTGTTATAGTGCAGCAATAATAAAAAAGGTAATAATAATAATAATAATAATAATAATACATTTGTGAGGCCTAGTGCCAGTTAGTTAGTAAGTTAGTGTAGTGTTAGTGTACGGAGTACAATTGGGGGAGGAAAGTTGAACTTGATGGACCGAGGTCTTTCTTCAACCTACGTTACAATGTTACTAATATCTGCGCTTTATTCCAATCATAGGCATGTGCCAAATATTTTTCACTGACCGGTAATAGGATTTCCTCCTGCTCATTTTAGCTGCATTTTTTGGTGCTGTCTTGGGCAATGATGAAATACTGAGGTGCGTGATGGCCGGATATTAAGGGGTGGAGGAGGTTGGATTTTTTTTTTTTAAATAGAGAAAGTGTTTGACAAGTCAATGTATTGTTCAACCCGGCCACACAAGGCTTCAATACTTTATAACCCTAGAGACATTGCTTCATCTTCCGGCTCAGCTGTAAATGGAGAAAATCATAATCTTTGAATGGGCGTTAATATACTTTTTTTTTTTTTAAATCAAAGCAGCAAAAGCATATATAAATATAAGAGCTATAAAATACATACACATTTTGCCAAGATGTTCTTTCTGTAGGCTTTAATTCTGAAAAAGAAGAGGTATAATATAGCAGCACAGGCAGAAATAAGCATGCTGTTACAGTGTAACCCAAAGAATGAGGTTATGACCCGGAAATATGAGCCCCGAGTCGCCGTCTGCTGTAAAGACTTAATATTCTATTCTGTATTGAATGATCTTAAGGGCAATAAGCACAAGAAGAACAGTTACTCGCTCCAACACTTTTAATGCTCTCACTATTGTAAGGCTACAATATGTTTACATGGGGCGTAATTACTGAGGATTCACCATCCAAATCTGCAATAAAGTTCAGTACAGAATTTGTGTTTATAAAGGAAAAATATCTCAGCAGATTTGAGAATTTCTTGTAAGGCATGGATGCTCCTAAAAAATATATATTTAAAAAATAAATCCAACGCAGTTCGCTCTGAGGTCGGTGCTGCCTGCTCCGTTTGGAGGACCCAAGACTGCTAAAGCCTGTGATTGGCAGCAGCGCTCAGGTGACTAGAATTGGATGTTTCTTTATTGTCCCCATCACAGCCTCGGTGCAGGAGATTTTGGGAAGCGAGTGACGTCTTACACTAAAACTATGACAGGGACATTGAACTCTTCTTCAGTCACAAAGAGGGGGCATGATTATAGCACATGAGGCCGGGCTAGTCCCGGCCAATAGATGCTCACCCCCCTCTGGACTAGTATTGGCGGCCAATAGATTGCGCATCCCCACTTCCCCCTCTGGACTAGTCGCAGACAATAGATGCCGCTGCCCCCCCCCTCCAGACTAGTCCCAGCCAATAGACCCCCCCCTCTGGACTAGTTCCAGCCAATTTGCATATTGCTAGCAGCGATGTAAGAAATGTTTTTACTGCACGTAGCAATCAACTTTTGGTTCCTGCATCATAATGAAGGATAATAACAGTTTGGGAGACTTGGAAGACATCACAGGTTTCCTTTGATAGGAATATCCCATAAAGTGTCATACATGACAAATCTATAGCCTGCGTCTCTTGTTGGGATACCCCTTTCACTTTCCAGTAGAATAGGATTTTATAGCATAAGTATAAAAAAAAGTGCTAGGGGCCACACATGCTCAGTCTCCACAGCCAGATCTCTGTGTCCGTGCACAGGAAACTATTCCCATTGGTCCTTTACAGTGAACAGAGGATAACTGTGCAGAGGACAGGATGGGGGGACATAGGTCCATTAGCATTAAGCTTATTAGATGGACATGCAATTTGATACACACTTTGAGCACTGTTAAATGGTTAATTATGGAAATTCATTTGGAATGTTAATTAATAATGGATATTCATTTTATCCTTAATTTTGAGTTCTATACAAGGATTGCCTCAGCCATTGTGTCTAGTTGACATGCGCTATTTGTGTGTGCATTTTTGGTTCACTACCATATGTAGAACAGGTGTGCCATACGACTGGCTATAAAAGCCCATGGTACAGAAAGGGGGGGGCTCTCTTGCTCTTCCCACCCCACAAGAAGAATCTTCATGCTGAGAAGTATCTGACATGTAGGCCTGGACACGTGCTGGATAAAGACATGATTTACCAGCCAGGATCCAAGGAAAGATGGGTGAATCTCAACAATTAAGCTAATTATGGACAAATGGACAATTACTTTATAACTAATTATTGTATGTACCTGCTGCAATTTGATTCTTTTTAATGGACAATCCAAGAATAAATAGATACATTTTTTTATAAGAATATCGTGATATTGATACTTTGCGAAGTCCTCAGTAGGAAAAAATAATACAGGAAGAGTATTATTTTACAATGGTGAGCCAGCCAGTCCTGTTTTTTCGTTTTTTTAAATTAAGTAAGTGAATTTCTTCCGTGAACAAGGGGGGAAGTCCTGACGAGCTGAACAGCTGTTGTTCACGTGTCAGTAAATTCACTAGTTTGTCACGAGAAGCAGAAAGGAACCTATAGACTGAGGACTAACAGGAAGCAGAGGTACTAACAAGGAACAGAATCACACAGGAAAAGAATCAGACGAACTGAAGACAGGACGTGCTGATAAAGGGAAGCCAAGGAATCTTAAGGTAAGCAAAATATGGATATAATTTCTTCTTTTGCTAAACAAAGTAATATTAATTTCAAAGTTAATGTAGGAGATGACATAGAAGTTTTGTGGCTCAGTTTATACAAAGAATGTGAATTGCAGAATTTACAGTTAACTTTTAAATTGGTAAATAGAGACAAACAGAAATTGAGAAATATTCTACATTTGGTAGATTTTTTTCATAGTCTTGTGTTAGAGATTTCTAAGCAGGAAAATAGTGTAGAAGTGTCAGATGGTGATACTGATTCTGACTGTAATGTGGAAAATGAACAAGAAGTAAGACACGTGTCTGTAACTGAAGGTGACCTTGGGTCTGACCAAGAGACGGACATACAGAAACCTGACATGGGAGGAGACATGACTGACATACGAGAAACCGACATACTAGGTGATGTGGGAGGAGACGTGAGTGACGTAGGAGGAGCGGACGTACAAGAGCCACTAAAAATATCAGAGAATTCAGGAATTACCCAGGCTCAACTGCAAATTAAAATGAGGAAAAATTTGCTGAAATTATACAAAATCATGCCAAAATATGATGTCAAAATCCATGCCTGTAGAAATTCAGAGACATTTGAGAGCTTTTCTGATAAGTTTGATCTAACCAATGAGGAGAGGAATCAATTATTTAAAATATGGATTCCTGTGACATTGTCCAGACGTTTACATTTAATGCCCTGTGAAAATGACTCTCCTAATGGATGGGAAAATGATTTGGACAGGTTAAGATATTTGATTTATTGTGTCACAAAGGATTTTCCCAACATAGAAGATCTGCAGAAACTAAGGATTGGTAGGAAGGAATGTACATATACATTCATGTCCATATTTGAACGGTTGTACAAAGCTCTCATCAAAAATGGAAAAGTACAACAAATGGTAACAACTTTTGTACAAAAATTCAAATTTCTAGATCCAGTATCTAGAGTTATAGCGTCACAAAAAGAATCCCTATTCAAATGTGCGCAGTTGCTGGATTCTGTTAGAAAACATGAGAATCGTGAAAAGAAAATAAATCAAGTTAAATTTATAAAACCAGGAAAGGTAAAATCTTACCAAAAGCCAATATCAAACTCTCCTAGACTGAGTCATCCCCATAGTGAACTCTATCAAATACGCAGGAGATTTCATATCTGTTATAAGCCATATCAGATGATTCAAAACTCCATATCTCCACAGAAAGAGTTAAAAATGCAAAGCTGTGACTTTTCCCTAGAAAAGAAAATGGCCGAAATAGACGGACAGAGACAGGTGAGACGACCAGGTGAGAGTGACGTCAGGGAATGTGGACAGAAGGACAGGCAGTTCTCTGAGGTTTTGAAGGATAGAAAAATGTCTTTCCTAAATAGGACGTTCCTGGAGATATTTGAGAGAGACAGAAGATTTGGTTTAGGGAGTGGCTAAGGAAAAACTGTAATTATAATGTAGCATAGAAGTGTTATAATGTCTCAATATTTATTTATAATCTTATACAGTAAAATTGTAGTTACATAGTTTCTAATAGTTCATATATATATATATATATATATATATACACTTGTCTAAGTAGAGATTGTGTATAATTGTATTTATATATATATTTATAAAAAATATATATATATTAATTAATAAATTAGAACTTCATATATAAATTTAAGTAGCAATATTTTGAATTACATTAGAACCAACCAATATATGTATAAGATATTTAAATAATTCTTTTTCTGTATGAATTTGATATTTAATTTTATCTTCTTATATTTCCTTAGAGGTTTCATTCCAAAGCAGGATTTGATCAAACAACTCTAAAATGGATTTATTTCTTTATTCACACAGGAAGTTGAAAAATTGCATGATTTTATGTGTATAACATTTTAAAATAATAACAATATAACTAGTTGGATCATTATGTGTAGCACTTATGAATTAATATTTTCTGTGCATGAAGTGTTCGTTATAACAAGTAGCTTTACAGCATGACGTGTGACAGCTGCGGCCTTTGAACTTTGAGCTAATAGTATAGATCCCATTCATTCTATTTTCAGCTGATGTAACTTAAAACCTGGCAGCCAGTGAAAAAAGAATCTAAGTCAAGAGTTTTTTCAAGTGTCTGAAATTCCAGTGACTTACTCTCATATTATATAATATGTACTTGGGGAATATTCAAAGAAATATTAAGATATGACAATGCGCATTAATAAATTGGGATACAACAATTTTGGGTTAAATATATATATATATATCTAAAACTTCATATGTGGAATGTTTGAGTTGAACAGATCTGTGAATGTCAGAGTGAAGGTGACAGATGAGTAAATCAGCAGCTGCTAAGTGTGATTGATGTGACAGAGGCCTCGTATGTTTGTATGTTTGGAAAGAAAAAAAAATGTTTCTTTATGTGAAGGTACAAAAATATATTTAATTCTGAGGAAATTATAATACATAATTAGGTATTATCTACATATATATATTTCTATATTTCTTTAATAATTATTATTTCTTGATTTAACTAATAGTGGATAAGAGCAACCACACATCAAATGGTTTACAAAGCAAATTTACATTTAGAATAATTTTCCACATGATAATATTCTTGAATAACTATGATATTATTTTTAATGGTTACCTAAATAGGTACACACCTCTCTTTAGACAAATCTATGCTACTCATCGATATGAAATTTATGCAAAATATTTCTAGAAGAATAATTATTTTAATTTGGTTCTGATATATACATAAATTTTATAAAATAATATTTTTTGGTATTAAGGGGGAAAATGTGTTTTTGATCCTGATTACATAATCACTTTTGATCAATACTTATTTTCCACACATTTTAATAAAGAAGAAATAATAATAAGGTACTATGGTATAATTAAGAAGGGTATTACATGCAAAGTTGCATAGTTTAATAATTTTTTGGTGATACAAGGTTATGACAAATATGAAATCATCCAGATAATGGAGATATAAGGGTATTTTTTATGGAGAATATAATTACTCTGCATTTGTCATTACAATTTAAAGGCCTTATTTTTATTTTTATTCTTATTTTTACTCTTAATTTTATTTTTCATTTTTAAAATTGTATTCTTACTTATTTTCTTATTTTTCCATTTTTCATTTTTAATTCTCAATTTTTGATTTTAATTCAGTTCAAGATTTCAATTGAGAAAACACATTAATATTTAATGGGGTAATGTCAAGTACAAGAATATTGCTTCATCAAATATAATGATGATTTGAATTAATATAAGAAAAATGTTTACATTTTCTGAGTAAACACAACAATTCATTCATTCATTCATTCCTTCATACATTCATATATTTATTCATTTTAGTTCAGCAGTATACATTCTTTGGTATTATTGGTTTAATAAAGATATAAACACTTGTTTCAAAACACACTGACACCTATGGGTTGGAAAAGGTAATTACCCCTATGACATAAAAATGTTCTATCATATGGAGAACTTGATTAATAATGAATTATTATCTATTATTGTTTATTATTCCAAACATAATTTATTTTAATATTTTGATAATAATTAGATGGATATTATTGATTGCTATGGTACGCTGTGATATTATAGGTTAGGAAAAACTGCCAGATTTGGTACCAGATTAGGGAATGAAGACATCAATCAAGACATCGCAATTATGAATTCTATCTTAATAAAGACTTTTCATATTTATAAATCAAAGAGACTCTCAAAAGTTACAAGAAGAAGCAACTGATATCCGGAAGTCTCAGAAGGTAACAGGTGTGAATGCTGAGTGTTATAATAGACTGTGTCCATTACATACAATACAATTGTAATGCACACGCCCGGGATGAGCGGCGTGTGCGTGTGATTGTAGTGATTCCACTGGACCGTGCCGGAGAGTGAATGCCTGGAGGGGCGTAACTAGGTATTCACCCGATCCGACCAGGGTCGCACGACGGCATACGACGCCAGTGCACCAAGGAGGAACCGAGCAGAGGGACCAGGTGCTACTCCAGGACAGACCCCGGACACGGCTGTTGACCCACACAGGGGAATACAGGAACAGACTGGTAGGCTGGCACACAGACTGGTGGGTATAGGCAGGCACGACTGGTATGCAGGCAGGCGGGTATGCAGGCAGGGGGGTACAGGCAAGCACAGATAGAGTGCAGACAGGGAGGCACTAGCAGGTAGGAACACAGGCGGGATAGGACCCAGTACACACTGGGACTCAGGAACAGAACCACAGATGTGGCGGACAAACACAGCAGAGTGAGACCTCCCAGAGAGGTGAGCGAGAACAGGGCAGGACAAGGCCGCCTGGAGCGGTGAGCAAGAGTAGAGCAGGACAAGGCCGCCAGGAGCGGTGAACAAAGGGTCAGAGCTGAGCGAGACTGCCGGAGCATTGAGCAAGAGTAAAGCAGGACGAGGCCGTCTGGAGCGGTGAGCAAGAGTGGAGCAAGACTGCCGGAGCAGTGAGCAAAAGGATAAGAGCGGAGCGAGACTGCCGAAGCAGCGAGCAAAAGGGTCAGAGCGGAGCAAGGCTGCCGGAGCAGCGAGAAAAGGAGTCAGAGCAGGCTAGAACCGCCGGAGCGGTGAGCAAAGGAGTCAGAGCAGGCTAGAACCGCCGGAGCGGTGAGCAAAGGAGTCAGAGCAGGCTAGAACCGCCGGAGCGGTGAACAAAGGAGTAGGAGCAGGCAAGAACCGCCGGAGCGGTAAGCAAGGCAGAGCAGAGGGGACAGGGCTCTGTTCACACGGAACAGACAGGAAGAGAAAGGCAGAGCCAGATACCCACAGGATACTTGCAGTGAAGTAGCGAGTGGACCAAAAACTCACAAACGGGAGTACAGAGACAACAAGCAGGAGTTAGGTACGAGTTCAGACTCTGCAGAAAAAGGAAGGGAACGGACATAGAGGCAAAACAGGTAAAGGATAGGAAAGAGTACAGACTGGAACTGAGTGTACAGAGGAGACCGACACTGCAGCGGGATACAGGAGCGGGTCTGGGAATACGGCCCCCAGAGAGGCGGGACGAACAGGCAAGGAGCGTGTTCAGACAGGACAGACAAGATACAGGAACAGGTCTAGGTAATCGGCCCCTAGAAGGCGGGAGGAACAGGCTAGGAGCGTGTTCAGACAGGACAGACAAGATACAGGAACGGGTCTAGGTAATCGGCCCCTAGAAGGCGGGAGGAACAGGCTAGGAGCGTGTTCAGACAGGCCTGGAAATACAGCCTCCAGGATAGGCAGACAAGAGAACACAGACAGGACTCAGTTCAGACACGGGAACTGATACCGCAAGGCAGGAGACATAGACAGGACTCAGTTCAGACACGGGAACTGATACCGCAAGGCAGGAGACATAGACAGGACTCAGTTCAGACACGGGAACTGATACCGCAAGGCAGGAGACAAAGAACGGGACCTGGCACCTACAGAGTGCAAGCACACACTGAATGAAACACTATGCTCAGGCAGGGATTGATTGCCGCAGCTGGGTTATATACCAGGTGACAGACAGCAATAGGCTGAGGACGCACAAGGGGTGTGACCCACAGCAGGTACAAAAAGCAGGAAGTGATCGGGTGCCGCCCTTAAGCAGCAGAAACAGACACAAACAGACAGCATGGAGGGAAGCCAGAGAGACATTCTGGACAGGAGATCAAGTGCGCGCTCTTGCACAGTGGGAGATGGACCACTATGCAAGGACGCCGCCAGGTATGTTACAGTACCCCCCCCCTTACGCCCCCTCTTCTTCAGGCCTGCCAGAATCTTCCGCAGGGAATTCGAGGGCCAATTCTTCACTTCGAAGAGATCACTTCCACTGTCCACCGGAAAAACTGGTCTCCTCTGGGTAGCTAGGATGCTACCTCCCATCCAGCCACCCTTAGCAACAGACGAAACGGGTGGAGTACCAGGAACAGCACACAAGGAAGTCTCTCTCCACATATTTTCAGGTGGCACCCCAGAGAGTACAGGAGACAACTGGAAGTCCTCCACCGGGTTGGAGGGGGACAGAGACTTGGGGGTAATCTCTGCTTCAAGGTACATCTTGTCAAGCTCACAGGAAGAAATAGACGGGTTATCAGGTACATAATGAGGAAAAGTCACTGTCTCTTTGTTATCTGGTGGTACCCCGGAGGATTCAGGAAACAACTGGAGGTCCTCCGCCGGGTCAGAAGAGTGCAGAGGCTCAGAGAAAACATCTGCTTCAGAGAACACTAGGTCGGACTCACTGGACGAAGCAGGCGAGGTATCGGGTACCGAGTATAGGAAAGTCTCTGTCCATTCACCACCAGGTGGCACCCCGAAGGGTTCTGGAGACAACTGGCGGTCCTCCGCCTGGTCAGAGGGGTGTAGAGACTCACCGGTAACCTCTGCTTCAGAGTACACTAGGTCGGACTCACTGGACGAAGCAAGCGAGGTATCAGATCCAGGATATAGGAAAGTCTCTGTCCATTCACCACCAGGTGGCACCCCAAAGGGTTCTGGAGACAACTGGAGGTCCTCCGCCTGGTCAGAGGGGTGTAGAGACTCATGGTTAACCACTGCTTCGGAGTACACTAGGTTGGACTCAGTGGACGAAGCGAGCGAGGTATCAGGTACAGAGTATAGGAGAGTCTGTCCTTTCGCTACCAGGTAGCACCCCGAAGGGTTCTGGAGACAACTGGAGGTCCTCCGCCTGGTCGGAGGGGTGTAGAGACTCGGGAGTAACCTCTGCTTCGGAGTACACTAGGTTGGACTCACTGGACGAAGCGAGCGAGGTATCAGGTACAGAGTATAGGAGAGTCTCTGTCCTTTCGCTACCAGGTAGCACCCCGAAGGGTTCAGGAGACAACTGGAGGTCCTCCGCCTGGTCGGAGGGGTGTAGAGACTCGGGGGTAACTACCACTTTGGGGTACCCATTGTCATGCTCACAGGACGAAGCGGACAAAGTATCGAGTACCGGGTGTAGAGAAGTCTCTCTCCATTTGTCATCGAGTGGTATCCCGGAGGATTCAGGAGGCAACAGGGGGTCCTCCACCAGGTAGTAGAGGTGCACAGACTCTGAGGTAACCACAGCTTTGGAGCATCATTGGACATGCACACCGGTTAAAGTGGGTGAGGCATCTGATGCCGGGTGCAGGAAGTTCTCCTGTGTGGAGTCTGGATGGGCAGAAGTCTCTTCGGGCAGGAGAACTAGTGCACTACCCACGCACATTACCCGTTGGGGCTTCTCCGGGATACAGGGAGATGAAGCTTCAGTAGGGACTTCAAGGTTGGGGTCAGGAGGTCTCAGGGAGGACAGACCCTGGCGTGACGGCTTGCCTCTACGTCTAGCACGTCTGGACTGCCTCTTGAGGTTGGGAGAAGTATTCCGGAAAGCGTAGTCACCCTGTGAGGATTCTGGGTGGGCAGTAGTCTCATTGGGCTGAAGGACTATTGCGCTACCCACACACATTACCCGTCGGGGCTGCTCCGGGATATTGGGAAGTGAAGCTTCAGCAGGGGCTTCAGGGTTAGGGTCCTCGAAGACCATACGAAAGGCCACCAGGAAGGCCTGCAGGTCAAGGACGACAGGATCCCATGCTTCCCATAGGGGGGTGACCCATTTCAAGGCATCACCCGCTAGGTAGTCAATCATAAAGGCCACTTTAGCCCAATCGGAAGGAAAATAGAGAGGGTAGGCCTTAAAGTGTAGCATGCATTGCTCCACAAATGCACTACACTGTCTTGGATCCCCATAGTAACGTGGCGGATGCGCAGGAACGAGAGCTGATAGATCCATCTGGACGGTGCGTAATTCGCCTGGAACTCAGCTAAGGAAAAAAAAAAAAATTATTTATTTATTTTAATGCATGTATTCGCTGGAAAACTTCTCAGAGAGCGAAGGCCGTGGGGCTCAACGGGAACCATGGCCTGAGCATGCTGTAATGCACACGCCCGGGCTGAGCGGCGTGTGCGTGTGATTGTAGTGATTCCACTGAACCGTGCCGGAGAGTGAATGCCTGGAGGGGCGTAACTAGGTATTCACCCGATCCGACCAGGGTCGCACGACGGCATACGACGCCAGTGCACCAAGGAGGAACCGAGCAGAGGGACCAGGTGCTACTCCAGGACAGACCCCGGACACGGCTGTTGACCCACACAGGGGAATACAGGAACAGACTGGTAGGCTGGCACACAGACTGGTGGGTTTAGGCAGGCACGACTGGTATGCAGGCAGGCGGGTATGCAGGCAGGGGGGTACAGGCAAGCACAGCTAGAGTGCAGACAGGGAGGCACTAGCAGGTAGGAACACAGGCGGGATAGGACCCAGTACACACTGGGACTCAGGAACAGAACCACAGATGTGGCGGACAAACACAGCAGAGTGAGACCTCCCAGAGAGGTGAGCGAGAACAGGGCAGGACAAGGCCGCCTGGAGCGGTGAGCAAGAGTAGAGCAGGACAAGGCCGCCAGGAGCGGTGAACAAAGGGTCAGAGCTGAGCGAGACTGCCGGAGCATTGAGCAAGAGTAAAGCAGGACGAGGCCGTCTGGAGCGGTGAGCAAGAGTGGAGCAAGACTGCCGGAGCAGTGAGCAAAAGGATAAGAGCGGAGCGAGACTGCCGGAGCAGCGAGCAAAAGGGTCAGAGCGGAGCAAGGCTGCCGGAGCAGCGAGAAAAGGAGTCAGAGCAGGCTAGAACCGCCGGAGCGGTGAGCAAAGGAGTCAGAGCAGGCTAGAACCGCCGGAGCGGTGAGCAAAGGAGTCAGAGCAGGCTAGAACCGCCGGAGCGGTGAGCAAAGGAGTCAGAGCAGGCTAGAACCGCCGGAGCGGTGAGCAAAGGAGTCAGAGCAGGCTAGAACCGCCGGAGCGGTGAACAAAGGAGTAGGAGCAGGCAAGAACCGCCGGAGCGGTAAGCAAGGCAGAGCAGAGGGGACAGGGCTCTGTTCACACGGAACAGACAGGAAGAGAAAGGCAGAGCCAGATACCCACAGGATACTTGCAGTGAAGTAGCGAGTGGACCAAAAACTCACAAACGGGAGTACAGAGACAACAAGCAGGAGTTAGGTACGAGTTCAGACTCTGCAGAAAAAGGAAGGGAACGGACATAGAGGCAAAACAGGTAAAGGATAGGAAAGAGTACAGACTGGAACTGAGTGTACAGAGGAGACCGACACTGCAGCGGGATACAGGAGCGGGTCTGGGAATACGGCCCCCAGAGAGGCGGGACGAACAGGCAAGGAGCGTGTTCAGACAGGACAGACAAGATACAGGAACAGGTCTAGGTAATCGGCCCCTAGAAGGCGGGAGGAACAGGCTAGGAGCGTGTTCAGACAGGACAGACAAGATACAGGAACGGGTCTAGGTAATCGGCCCCTAGAAGGCGGGAGGAACAGGCTAGGAGCGTGTTCAGACAGGCCTGGAAATACAGCCTCCAGGATAGGCAGACAAGAGAACACAGACAGGACTCAGTTCAGACACGGGAACTGATACCGCAAGGCAGGAGACATAGACAGGACTCAGTTAAGACACGGGAACTGATACCGCAAGGCAGGAGACATAGACAGGACTCAGTTCAGACACGGGAACTGATACCGCAAGGCAGGAGACAAAGAACGGGACCTGGCACCTACAGAGTGCAAGCACACACTGAATGAAACACTATGCTCAGGCAGGGATTGATTGCCGCAGCTGGGTTATATACCAGGTGACAGACAGCAATAGGCTGAGGACGCACAAGGGGTGTGACCCACAGCAGGTACAAAAAGCAGGAAGTGATCGGGCGCCGCCCTTAAGCAGCAGAAACAGACACAAACAGACAGCATGGAGGGAAGCCAGAGAGACATTCTGGACAGGAGATCAAGTGCGCGCTCTTGCACAGTGGGAGATGGACCACTATGCAAGGACGCCGCCAGGTATGTTACAACAATTCACACCACTGATCACCGGGACGGCAGAGGACGATGATCCTATATGAACTGTGTTGTGTTCAAGTTTCATCACGTTCCAGTGGTTTCCTATCACCTGCAACGCTTCAATGAAAGCTGGTGAACAGGTAATACCTGGCATATGTGTCCTGTATATAAAGGACTGAGTACTGGTTATGGGGCTATATAAAGCAGGGAAGTGTCAAGTTAACCCTTGCTTTACTGACCAAAGACGTCACATCTGTTCCAAAAGTGACACGAGACCAGTGCGGACGACACGGAAGATTCCAGAACTATCCAACGTAAGTCCAGGTGACATCACACAGATATTAAAGCTACATTTCATCCATGGACTTTGTTTTTTCTTATCAATTGACACATGATCTTTCTAATAAAGAATACTGTTTATAGACTGCACAATAATGAATACAATTATGGACTGTACAATATCTACACGCTGTCATTTATTTCAAAGGAGTTTTCATCTAAAGACTGTTATAAAAGAACCAAGAAGAAGACGAGACGACGACCCGATGACATCAGATGATGACGATTGGACCCGCGATTGCTTCGATTTAGATATAGGGAAGTATAATTATACATATTAAATGAATATTAGTCACGGCTTACCATAACATGAATTCACATCATTATATAACAATAATCAGATATTGATATTATTATTATTATTATTATTATGGAAATTTAATAATATTGCCAAGGAAGAAGAAAAGGAAAAAAAATGATTGTTATCCTAATGATAAACCTGTCTTCTTTTGAGGATTTTTCAGTCCTTTTTATCCTCAAAAAGGGGGGAATGTTAAATAATTATTATTCGATAATCATTTTTCTTAAATCTGAGTTCTATGCCTCAGCCATTGTGTCTAGTTGACATGCGCTATTTGTGTGTGTATTTTTGGTTCACTACCATATGTAGAACAGGTGTGCCATACGACCGGCTATAAAAGCCCATGGTACAGAAAGGGGGGGGCTCTCTTGCTCTGCCCACCCCACAAGACACAGAATCTTCATGCTGAGAAGTATCTGACATGTAGGCCTGGACACGTGCTGGACAAAGACATGATTTACCAGCCAGGATCCAAGGAAAGATGGGTGAATCTCAACAATTAAGCTAATTATGGACAAATGGACAATTACTTTATAACTAATTATTGTATGTACCTGCTGCAATCTGATTCTATTTAACCCCTTAATAACATCTGACGTACTAATACACGTCTGTGCCCTGGGACTTAAGAGCCAGACCCGTATTAGTACGTCATCGCGATCGCGCGCGCACACAGGCTGTGCGGGCGCGATCGCCGCCGGGTGTCAGCTGATTGTCACAGCTGACACCCGGTACTATGTGCAGGGAGCGGTCTTGCACCGCTCCCAGCACATTAACCCCCGCGATGCTGCGATCGAAGTCGATCGAAGTCGATCGCGGCATTGCGGGGGCAAGGGGAGGTGATCGCCGATACTCACCTCCTCTTCCGGCTTCCAGCGCAGTCTGCAAAGGCTTCCCGGGTGTTGCCATGACGACCCGATGTCGTCATGACAACATCCGGGTCACCAGAGAGCAGGAAGATTGCTTGGACATGCGCAGTGCATCTCCAAGCAATCTTCACACTGTGCACTTCTGACAGCCTTCATGGCATAGGGATGGTGCTCCATTCCTGTGCCATGCAGGCGATCAGAAAAAAAAAAGTGAAAGTCCCAGAGTGGGACAAAGTAATAAAGTGTATAAACTGTGTGAAAGTGAAAAAAAAAAAAAAAAAAATGTGCAAAAATATTATAAAAAAATAAAAAAAATAATACACCAAAAATAAAAATATAATGTACCCAGCAATAAATATTATTATAAAAAAAATAAAAAAAAAACAATAAAAGTACACATATTTGGTATCGCCGCGTCCGGAACAACCTGACCTATAAAACGGTCCCACTAGTTAACCCCTTCAGTGAACACGGTAAAAAAAAAAAAAAAAAAACGAAGCAAAAAACAATGCTTTATCACCATACCTCCAAACAAAAAGTGGAATAACACGCGATCAAAAAGACGCATATAAATAAAAATGATACCGTTGAAAACGTCATCTCGTCCCGCAAAAAACAAGCCGCCATACAGCTCCATCAGCCGAAAAATAAAAAAGTTATAGCTCTCAGAATAAAGCGATACTAAAAAATATTTTTTTCTATAAAATAGCTTTTATTGTGTATAAGCGCCAAAACATAGAAAAATGATACAAATGTGGTACTGCTGTAAACGTACTGACCCGAAGAGTAAAGCTGCCTCATCAATTTTACCACACGCGGAACAGAATAAAAAAAAAAAAAAAAAACAATTCCTGAATTGTTGGTTTTTGTTTATTCTGCCTCCCAAAAATCGGAATAGAAAGCGATCAAAAAATGTCACGTGCCTGAAAATGGCACCAATAACAACGTCAAGTCATCCCGCAAAAAACGAGCCGTCACATGACTGTCTGCCAAAATCTGGAAAAATTATAGCTCTCAAAATATGGCGATGCAAAAACTAGATTTTATAAAAAATGCGTCTTTTAGTGTGTGACAGCTGTCAGTCATAAAAACCCCATATGATTCTGGCATTGCTGTAATCGCACCGACCCGAAGAATAAAGTCGTCTAATCACTTATACCGCACAAGGAACGGCGTCAAAAATAAACTCTTGGGTTAGGATTGGGCTAGGGTTAGGGCTGGGTTTGGGGCTAGGGTTGCGCTGGGGCTAGGGTTGTGCTGGGGCTAGGGTTGTGCTGGGGCTAGGGTTGTGCTGGGGCTAGGGTTGTGCTGGGGCTAGGGTTGTGCTAGGGTTAGGGCTGGGGTTGGGATTTTTTTCAAAAGTAAGAAAAAAAGATAACAATATGGCGACTAGTGTTGAGAGCAAGTGCTTGCTACTTGAGTTTGCATCGGGTGCTCTGGTATGCATTGAGTATCGTGGGTATTTGAGTGACATGCTCGAGTCTCTGCCCCATATGCTTCGCGGCCAAAAAACTTTACGGGGATTGCCTGCCATGCACGAGCGATCCCCGCATGTTTTTTTTTGGGTGTCTAATAACCGTGAAACATGCGGAGCAGGGACTCGAGCATGTCACTCGAGCACACGCTGTACATGGTGCATACCTGAGTACCCGATGCAAACTCAAGTAGCGAGCACTTGCGCTCAAGAATAATGACAACTTATTCAATATGATGACCTAATGTAAACAAATAATGTGCCGTACCTCTGGGTTCAAAATGTTCACTATACACCTTAATAAAATCCTTGAGGGGTATAGTTTCCAAAATGGGGACACTTGTGGGGGAGCTCCACTGTTTAGGCACATCACGGGCTCTCCAAACGCGACATGGTGTCCGCTAACAAATTGAATGGAAAATCGGCTCAAATTGTTAGCGGACGCCATGTTGCGTTTGGAGAGCCCCTGTGTGCCCAAACATTGGAGCTCCCCCACAAGTGACCCCATTTTGGAAACTAGACCCCCCAAGGCACCTATCTAGATGCATAGTGAGCACTTGGAACCCCCAGGTGCTTCACAAATTGATTCGTAATAATGAAAAAGTGAAAAAAAAAACACTTTTTCATTTTTATGAATCAATTTGTGAAGCACCTGGGGTTCCAAGTGCTCACTATGAATCTAGATAGGTGCCTTGGGGGGTCTAGTTTCCAAAATGGGGTCACTTGTGGGGGAGCTCCAATGTTTGGGCACACAGGGACTCTCTAAATGCAACATGGTATCCGCTAACAAATTGAATGGAAAATCGGCTCAAATTGTTAGCGGACACCACATTGCATTTGGAGAGCCCCTCTGTGCCCAAACTTTGGAGCTCCCCCACAAGTGACCCCATTTTGGAAACTAGACCCCCCAAGGCACCTTTCTAGATGCATAGTGAGCACTTGGAACCCCCAGGTGCTTCACAAATTGATTCGTAAAAATGAAAAAGTGAAAAAAAAAACACTTTTCCATTTTTATGAATCAATTTGTGAAGCACCTGGGGTTCCAAGTGCTCACTATGAATCTAGATAGGTGCCTTGGGGGGTCTAGTTTCCAAAATGGGGTCACTTGTGGGGGAGCTCCAATGTTTGGGCACACAGGGACTCTCCAAATGCAACATGATATCCGCTAACAAATTGTCGGCTCAAATTGTTAGCGGATATCATGTTGCATTTGGAGAGTCCCTGTGTGCCCAAACATTGGAGCTCCCCCACAAGTGACCCCATTTTGGAAACTAGACCCCCCAAGGCACCTATCTAAATGCATAGTGAGCACTTGGAACCCCAGGTGCTTCACAAATTGATTCATAAAAATGAAAAAGTGTTTTTTTTTTCACTTTTTCATTATTACGAATCAATTTGTGAAGCACCTGGGGGTTCCAAGTGCTCACTATGCATCTAGAAAGGTGCCTTGGGGGGTCTAGTTTCCAAAATGGGGTCACTTGTGGGGGAGCTCCAATGTTTGGGCACACAGGGACTCTAAATGCAACATGGTATCCGCTAACAAATTGAATGGAAAATCGGCTCAAATTGTTAGCGGACACCACATTGCGTTTGGAGAGCCCCTCTGTGCCCAAACTTTGGAGCTCCCCCACAATTGACCCCATTTTGGAAACTAGACCCCCCAAGGCACCTTTCTAGATGCATAGTGAGCACTTGGAACCCCCAGGTGCTTCACAAATTGATTTGTAAAAATGAAAAAGTGAAAAAAAAAAACACTTTTTCATTTTTATGAATCAATTTGTGAAGCACCTGGGGTTCCAAGTGCTCACTATGAATCTAGATAGGTGCCTTGGGGGGTCTAGTTTCCAAAATGGGGTCACTTGTGGGGGAGCTCCAATGTTTGGGCACACAGGGACTCTCCAAATGCAACATGATAT
Organism: Phyllobates terribilis; assembly: GCF_046119375.1. Taxonomy (NCBI): domain Eukaryota; kingdom Metazoa; phylum Chordata; class Amphibia; order Anura; family Dendrobatidae; genus Phyllobates; species Phyllobates terribilis. The sequence goes on along the minus strand of NW_027362847.1, from coordinate 6,246,779 downwards.
CCGCTAACAAATTGTCGGCTCAAATTGTTAGCGGATATCATGTTGCATTTGGAGAGTCCCTGTGTGCCCAAACATTGGAGCTCCCCCACAAGTGACCCCATTTTGGAAACTAGACCCCCCAATGCACCTATCTAGAGGCATAGTGAGCACTTGGAACCCCAGGTGCTTCACAAATTGATTCATAAAAATGAAAAAGTGTTTTTTTTTTCACTTTTTCATTATTACGAATCAATTTGTGAAGCACCTGGGGGTTCCAAGTGCTCACTATGCATCTAGAAAGGTGCCTTGGGGGGTCTAGTTTCCAAAATGGGGTCACTTGTGGGGGAGCTCCAAAGTTTGGGCACAGAGGGGCTCTCCAAACGCAATGTGGCGTCCGCTAACAATTTGAGCCGATTTTCCATTCAATTTGTTAGCGGATACCATGTTGCATTTAGAGAGTCCCTGTGTGCCCAAACATTGGAGCTCCCCCACAAGTGACCCCATTTTGGAAACTAGACCACCCAAGGCGCCTATCTAGATGCATAGTGAGCACTTGGAACCCTCAGGTGCTTCACAAATTGATTCATACAAATGAAAAAGTGTTTTTTTTTTCACTTTTTAATTGTTACGAATCAATTTGTGAAGCACCTGGGGGTTCCAAGTGCTCACTATGCATCTAGATAGGTGCCTTGGGGGGTCTAGTTTCCAAAATGGGGTGACTTGTGGGGGAGCTCCAATGTTTGGGCACACAGGGACTCTCTAAATGCAACATGGTGTCCTCTAACAAATTTAACGGAAAATCGGCTCAAATTGTTAGCGACACCATGTTGCGTTTGGAGAGCCGCTGTGTGCCCAAACATTGGAGCTCCCCCACAAGTGACCCCATTTTGGAAACTAGACCCCCCAAGGCACCTATCTAGATGCATTGTGAGCACTTGGAACCCTCAGGTGCTTCACAAATTGATTCATACAAATGAAAAAGTGTTTTTTTTTTTTCACTTTTTCATTGTTACGAATCAATTTGTGAAGCACCTGGGGGTTCCAAGTGCTCACTATGCATATAGATAGGTGCCTTGGGGGGTCTAGTTTCCAAAATGGGGTGACTTGTGGGGGAGCTCCAATGTTTGGGCACACAGGGACTCTCTAAATGCAACATGGTGTCCTCTAACAAATTTAACGGAAAATCGGCTCAAATTGTTAGCGACACCATGTTGCGTTTGGAGAGCCGCTGTGTGCCCAAACATTGGAGCTCCCCCACAAGTGACCCCATTTTGGAAACTAGACCCCCCAAGGCACCTATCTAGATGCATTGTGAGCACTTGGAACCCTCAGGTGCTTCACAAATTGATTCATAAAAATGAAAAAGTGTTTTTTTTTTTTCACTTTTTCATTGTTACGAATCAATTTGTGAAGCACCTGGGGGTTCCAAGTGCTCACTATGCATCTAGATAGGTGCCTTGGGGGGTCTAGTTTCCAAAATGGGGTGACTTGTGGGGGAGCTCCAATGTTTGGGCACACAGGGACTCTCTAAATGCAACATGGTGTCCTCTAACAAATTTAACGGAAAATCGGCTCAAATTGTTAGCGACACCATGTTGCGTTTGGAGAGCCGCTGTGTGCCCAAACATTGGAGCTCCCCCACAAGTGACCCCATTTTGGAAACTAGACCCCCCAAGGCACCTATCTAGATGCATTGTGAGCACTTGGAACCCTCAGGTGCTTCACAAATTGATTCATAAAAATGAAAAAGTGTTTTTTTTTTTCACTTTTTCATTGTTACGAATCAATTTGTGAAGCACCTGGGGGTTCCAAGTGCTCACTATGCATCTAGAAAGGTGCCTTGGGGGGTCTAGTTTCCAAAATGGGGTCACTTGTGGGGGAGCTCCAAAGTTTGGGCACACATGGGCTCTCCAAACACAACATGGCGTCCGCTAATTATTCAAGCAAATTTTACAATCAAAAAGTCAAATGGCGCTCCTTCCCTTCCGAGCCCTGCCGTGCGCCCAAACAGTGTTTTTTCCCCAAATATTGGGTATCTGCGTGCCCAGGGGAAATTGCACAACAAATTTTGGGGTCCATTTTTTCTTGTTACCCCTGTGAAAATAAAAAAAATTGGGTCTAAAGTAACATTTTTGTGAAAAAAGTTAAATGTTCATTTTTTTCTTCCACATTCAAAAAATTCCTGTGAAGCACCTGAAGGGTTAATAAAGTTCTTGAATGTGGTTTTGAGCACCTTGAGGGGTGCAGTTTTTAGAATGGTGTCACTTTTGGGTATTTTCTGTCATAAAGACCTCTCAAAGTGACTTCAAATGTGATGTGGTCCCTAAAAAAATGGTTTTGTAAATTTTGTTGGAAAAATGAGAAATCGCTGGTCAACTTTTAACCCTTATAGCTCCCTAACAAAAAAAAATTTTGGTTCCAAAATTGTGCTGATGTAAAGTAGACATGTGGGAAATGTTATTTATTAACTCTTTTGTGTGACATATCGCTCTGATTTCAGGGCTTAAAAATTCAAATTTTGAAAATTGCAAAATTTTCAAAATTTTCGCCAAATTTCCGTTTTTTTCACAAATAAACGCAAGTGATATCGAAGAAATTTTTCCACAATCATGAAGTACAATATGTCACGAAAAAACAATCTCAGAATCAGGGGGATCGGTTGAAGCGTTCCAGAGTAATTACCTCATAAAGTGACAGTGGTCAGAATTGTAAAAATTGGCCCGGTCATTAACGTGCAAACCACCCGCGGGGCTTAAGGGGTTAATGGACAATCCAAGAATAAATAGATACATTTTTTTTATAAGAATATCGTGATATTGATACTTTGCGAAGTCCTCAGTAGAAAAAAATAATACAGAAAGAGTATTATTTTACAGTGTTACAGGGGCCCACTGAGACCCTTTCGCCCAGGGCCCACGAAAACCTGGAGCCGGCCCTGGTTGAAAGCAATGATGGAGGAGGGAGCTTCATGTGACACTCCCTCTCCCATCATTCCTCCTCTGCGTCTGACGCAGCGGCATGATGACGTGCCACGCTGTGTCAGACAGTGGAGCTGGCAGCTGCTGAGGTGATCAGCTGCAGAGACTGAAGCAGCAGGGAACGAGGAGCGGTAAGTATGTATTTATTTATTTATTTATTTTTAAATCAGTGTGTCCTGATAATACTGGAGGACTGGGGCTGCATTTTACCCTATGGTGGGGGACCGCATTTTACTCTTTGGGGGGCTGCACTATACTGCGTACAGGACCATGGGGAGTGCATTATACTGTGTGCAGGACCATGGCGAGTGCATTATACTGTGTGGAGGACCATGGGGTGTGCATTATACTGTGTGGAGGACCATAGGGTGTGCATTATACTGTGTGGAGGACCATAGGGAGTACGTTATACTGTGTGGATGACCATAGGGAGTGTATTATACTGTGTGGAAAACCATAGGGAGTGAACTATACTGCGTGGAAGACCATAGGGAGTTCATTATACTGCGTGGAGGACCATAGGGAGTGCATTTTACTGCATGGAGGACCATAGGGAGTGCATTATACTTAGTGGAAGACCATAGGGAGTGCAATGTACTGTGTGGAGAACCATAGGGAGTTCATTATACTGTGTGGAGAACTGTGGCACCCCAGGGGTCTGGTTTCCACAGTAACAGCAATGTTATGTCTGAGAGCAGGTGGGAGGTCTCTTGGTCAGGAATCCTATGCATGCCACACCTCCTGCCCAGTCCTGGGAGGGGAAGAACTTCCCCTGTATAAACCTGGGGCTGAGGCAGGGTTAGAGGGTTCAGAGGGAGAGTTCAGCCAGGAGGGCTGACAGGGAGCTGTGGCTCCGGCTGGGCCCAGCTCCTGGGCCATGCCAGAAGTAGAGAAGAGAAGCAGCATAGGAAGAAACAACAGGAGCTCTGTGGGAGCAGTGTTACAAAGAGTCAGGGGCTGGCAGCTGCAGAGCTCGCCCTGACTGAGAAGATTTCTTACCGGACCCGGAGTCCGAGGCTGTGGGGACTAACTCCTACCCAGCAGCAGAATCCGTCAGGCAGGGGATTTCAGGTCCTCTGGCCAAGAAACCCGAAGGCACGGTCACACGCATGGGACCAGCACCGCCGTCGTGGAGCGGAAGCTACTAGAAGGCCCCGAGTCACCGGCCATACGGGTGAGCACCACACGGTACACTCAGGGACGTGGGCTACTTATACTCGCTTCTAGCAAGGTAGCCAGAAGAGTATCGTTAGTTTGGGAGGCCTACAACTCCGCCTGGCCAGGGGAGATCCCATCTGCTCAAGGACTGACCAGGCCCCAACCGCTAGCCAGTACTCCGGGAGGGTCTATCTTTGTCACCAGTAAAGACCCTGAACTACACCGCATCGTCTCTGAGTGGTTCCTGCTACCCCCATCATCCACGTCGGCTGCCCTGAGGCCATACCCCTCCCGTTGGGGGTTATACTGTCACGCTGCACAATCCTACCACCGGCCTCAGCGGTCTGCCCTGCAGCAGCAGCTCCTTAGCTGTACTCAACGGGTGGCGTAGTCGTCCAACATCTACCGCTAATACAGCGCCACTTAGTCTGACTCCCTGGGCACGGACCGGGTCACCGCCACGAGACTACAACCCTCAACAGATCCGGCTCCGGGTAAGCTCCCGCGTGTGCAACGCTGCGCGACACAGGCCCAGGGGCGCGTCAGAACTATAGGGAGTTCATTATACTGTGTGGAGGACCTTAGGGAGTGCATTATACTGTGTGGAGGACCTTAGGGAGTGCATTAATCTGCGTGGAGGACCATGGCGAGTGTCTTATACTGTGTGGAGGACCATGGCGAGAGTCTTACACTGTGTGGAGGACCATGGTGAGGATCTTACACTGTGTGCACTTTCTGCTGCTCACGGCACTTTACTAAAACTGTGGATGGATGTTAGCAGAAATAACCATATCAAACCCACTAAAATGTAACGCTAATTCCCAGGTGCCGGTACGTGTGATCCTGATGCGGCACACTGTTGCCACACGTGTGACAAACAGGGACACACGGGACACGGATATCTCTGGTACCGTTTTTTCCTTTCCGGTACTGGAAATATATGGACGTGTGAAACCGGCTTTATAGGGAGTCTGGCCGACTGACAGCGGCTCACCGCTCCTGCAGCTGCACGATCTCGCGACCTAAACACAACAAGGTAAAGGATTGAACTTTATAAAGACACAACGATCAATGACAATGATGTAAATGATTTATCACTTTTTATTAATTCTTCAATACCTTCAATATTTGTCACAGTTGTTAATAGTAAACTAAAATGTTCTATGGAGAAAAAAAAGACAAATGAGGAATAAACCTACACATTATTTCCCATATGACGGAGTATATCTTTTGGGTGTGTTCACAATTGGCTGTTTTTCTGCGGCAATAACACTGCACTTTAAAGTACGAGCTTAGTGAATGAGATTTCTGAAGTCTCATTCACATGCTGCATTTCTTTTCTAGTGTTTTTTGTATTCTGCAGCTTGTCAATCCTTTTAGGGCCGTTGCAGCGTTTTTCACCAATTCAAATGAATGAGAAAAAAAACAATTAAAAACACAGCAAAAACGTGCGTATTTTACTCAGTGTTTTTCCTGCCACCAGTTTGGTTTTTGTTGAGCAAAAAATGCTGCAAAAATGCAGCGTGTGAACATACCCTTATACTGGTTGTGTTCTAACTGGAAATAAAAGAGAACGGTCATGATAACATGGAGATGGATTTTATTCTATGGAGTTTCCACTGTACACATTGCTCGGCAGCATCTGTTTGTGCAGAGTCGCCTCTTGAAGATTCTATCACAAGATTCTATCATGACATCACTGGTGATGCTCGCCCATTATGACATCACAGCTCACAGTCACTACTTCTACAATGTACACAGGGTAGCGGGTGCCATTTTGGCTCCATAGCTAGTTACTGAGCGCACTTACAGTTTCTCACTATGGCCGGATTTTTTCTGGATAATTTTCAGGTACAAGCGCTATGGGGTATTCTTATCAACAATCGCCCTAACATTGTGCTTCTACCACCCGATGGCGTCCTCAGCTTCACTCACCGGCTGGTGGTGCAGCTAGTAAGGAACTGCCTGACCAAATACCAACAAGGTCATCTCACCTCAGAGTATGTGACGGATTTACTTCATAACATCAGGACATTACTACAGCAGGTAAATAGCGGACACTCCGCACAAAACTTCTCCATATAGATAATTGAACCCGTTCTACACCCTAGTGACAAGCATTTTTATTGGTACAATTTCGGCACCATTTTTTTAAAGACACTGTGTCTGCGAATTCACACATAGAGTGTCTTCAATAAAATGCAGCCGGATAGCGTAGTATGCGCACATGCAAACCCCCATAGCCTCCCCACGTCCAGCAGGAGACCCCCATACCCTCCCCACGTCCAGCAGGAGAACCCCATAACCTCCCCACCTCCAGCAGGAGACCCCCATAGCCCCCCCACGTCCAACAGGAGACCCCCATAGCCTCCCCACGTCCAGCAGAAGACCCCCATAGCCTCCCTACGTCCAGCAGGAGACCCCCATAGCCTCCCTACGTCCAGCAGGAGACTCTCATAAACTCCCCACGTCCAGCAAGAGACCCCCATAGCCACCCCACATCCAGCAGGAGACCCTCATAGCCTCCCTACGTCCAGCAGGAGACCCCCATAGCCTCAATGCATCAAGCAGGAGACCCCTATAACCTCCCCACGTTCAGCAGGAGACCCCTATAGCCTCCGCACGTCTAACAGGAGACCCCCATAGTCTCCCCCGGTCCAGCAGGAGACCCTCATAGCCTCCCCACGTCCAGCAGGAGACCCCCATAGCCTCCCCATGTCCATCAGGAGACCCCATAGCCTAAACACGTCCAGCAGGAGACCCCCATAGCCTCCCCACCTCCAACAGGAGACCCCCCATAGTCTCCCCACGTCCAGCAGAAGACCCCCATACCCTCCCCATGTCCAGCAGGAGAACCCCATAACCTCCCCACCTCCAGCAGGAGACCCCCATAGCCTCCCACCTCCAACAGGAGACCCCCATAGCCTCCCCACATCCAGCAGAAGACCCCCATAGCCTCCCTGCATCCAGCAGGAGACCCCCATAGCCTCAATGCATAAAGCAGGAGACCCCTATAACCTACCCACGTCCAGCAGGAGACCCCTATAGCCTCCACACGTCTAGCAGGAGACCCCCATAGTCTCCCCCAGTCCAGCAGGAGACCCTCATAGCCTCCCCACATCCAGCAGGAGACCCCCATAGCCTCCTCACGTCCATCAGGAGACCCCCAGAGCCTCCACACATCCAGCAGGAGACCCCTATTGCCTCAATGCATCGAGCAGGAGACCCCTATAGCCTCCCCACGTCCAGCAGGAAACCCCCATAGCCTCCGTAGGTCTAGCAGGAGACCCCATAGCCTCCCGTGGTCCAGCAGGAGACCCTCATAACCTCCCCACATCCAGCAAGAGACCCCCATAGCCTCCCCACATCCAGCAGGAGACCCTTATAGCCTCAACGCATAGAGCAGGAGACCCCCATAGCCTCCCCATGTCCAGCAGGAGAACCCCATAGCCTCCCCACGTCCAGAAGGAGACCCCTTTAGCCTCCACACATCCAGCAGGAGACCCCATAGCCTCCCCATGTCCAGCAGGAGAACCTCATAGCCTCTGCACATCCAGCAGGAGACCCCCATAGCCTCCCCTGGTCCAGCAGGAGACCCTCATAGCCTCCCCACGTCCAGCAGGAGACCCCCATAGCCTCCACACATCCAGCAGGAGACCCCCATAACCTCCCCACATCCAGCAGGAGACCCCCATAGCCTCCATACATCCAGCAGGAGACCCCCATAGCCTCCCCACATCCAGCAGGACACCCCCATAGCCTCTATACATCCAGCAGGAGACCCCCATAGCCTCCGCATGTCCAGCAGGAGACCCGCATAGCCTCCCCACCTCCAGCAGGAGACCCCCATAGCCTCCATATGACGCGCCCCTGGGCCTGTGTCGCGCAGCGTTGTGCACGCGGGAGCTTACCCGGAGCCGGATCTGTTGAGGGTTGTAGTCTCGTGGCGGTGATCCGGTCCGTGCCCAGGGAGTCAGACTAAGTGGCGCTGTATCAGCGGTAGATGTTGGACGACTACGCCACCCGTTGAGTACAGCTAAGGAGCTGCTGCTGCAGGGCAGACCGCTGAGGCCGGTGGTAGGATTGTGCAGCGTGATAGTATAACCCCCAACGGGAGGGGTATGGCCTCAGGGCAGCCGACGTGGATGATGGGGGTAGCAGGAACCACTCGGAGACGGTACGGTGTAGTTCAGGGTCTTTACTGGTGACAAAGATAGACCCTCCCGGAGTACTGGCTAGCGATTGGGGCCTGGTCAGTCCTTGAGCAGATGGGATCTCCCCTGGCCAGGCGGAGTTGTAGGCCTCCCAAACTAACGATACTCTTCTGGCTACCTTGCTAGAGGCGGGTATAAGTAGCCCACGTCCCTGAGTGTACCGTGTGGTGCTCACCCGTATGGCCGGTGACTCGGGGCCTTCTAGTAGCTTCCGCTCCACGACGGCGGTGCTGGTCCCACGCGTGTGACCGTGCCTTCGGGTTTCTGGGCCAGAGGACCTGCAATCCCCTGCCGGTCGGTTTCTGCTGCTGGATAGGAGTTAGTCCCCACAGCCTCGGACTGCGGGTCCGGTGATAACTTCTCAGTCAGGGCGAGCTCTGCAGCTGCCAGCCCCTGACTCCTTGTAGCACTGCTCCCACAGAGCTCCTGTTGTTTCTTCCTATGCTGCTTCTCTTCTCTACTTCTTCTCTACTCACTAACCCTGCCTCAGCCCTAGGTTTATATAGGGGAAGTTCTTCCCCTCCCAGGACTGGGCAGGAGGTGTGGCATGCATAGGATTCCTGACCAAGAGACCTCCCACCTGCTCTCAGACATAACATTGCTGTTACTGTGGAAACCAGACCCCTGGGGTGCCACACATACATCCAGCAGGAGACCCCCATAGCCTCCACACGTCCAGCAGGAGACCCCCATAGCCTCCGCACATCCAGCAGGAGACCCCCATAGCCTCCCCACATCCAGCAGGAGACCCCCATATCCTCTGCATGTCCAGCAGGAGACTCCCATAGCCTCTGCACGTCCAGCAGGAGACTCCCATAGACTTCTCACGTCCAGCAGGAGACCCTCATAGCCTCCACACGTCCAGCAGGAGACCCCCATAGCCTCAATGCATTGAGCAAGATACCGCATAACCTCCCCATGTACAGCAGTAGAACCCCATAAACTCCTCATGTCCAGCAGGAGACCCCCATAGCCTCGCAACATCCAGTAGAAGACTCCTATAGCCTCCCCACGTCCAGCAGGAGACCCCATAGCCTCTGCACGTCCAGCAGCAGACCCCCATAGACTCCCCACGTCCAGCAGGAGACCTCCATAGCCTCCACCCCTCCAGCAGGAGACCCCCTTAGCATCCGCATGTCCAGCAAGAGACCCCGATAGCCTCCCCACGTCCAGCAGAAGACCCCCATAGCATTCGCACGTCTAGCAGGAGACCCCCATAGCCTTCCCCGGTCCAGCAGGAGACCCTCAAAGCCTCCCCACGTCCAGCAGGAGACCCCCATAGCCTCCCCACGTCCAGCAGGAAACCCCCATAGCCTCCCCACGTCCAGCAGGAAACCCCCATAGCCTCTGCACGTCCAGCAGGAGACTCCCATAGACTCCCCATGTCCAGCAAGAGACCCCCATAACCACCCCACATCCAGCAGGAGACCCTCATAGCCTCAACGCATCGAGCAGGAGACCCCCATGGCCTCCCTACGTCCAGCAGGAGACCCCCATAGCCTCCGCACGTCCTGCAGGAGACCCCCATAGCCTCTGCACGTCCAGCAGGAGACCCCCATAGCCTCCGCACGTCCAGCAGGAGACCCCCATAGCCTCCGCATGTCCAGCAGGAGACCCTCATAGCCTCCGCATGTCCAGCAGCAGACCGCCATAGCCTCCTCACGTCCAGCAGGAGACCCCTATAGCCTCTGCATGTCCATCAGGAGACCCCCATAGCCTCTGCATGTCCATCAGGAGACCCCCATAGCCTCCGCACATCCAGCAGGAGACCCCTATAGCCTCCCCACGTCCAGCAGGAGACCTTCATTGCCTCCCCACGTCCAGCAGGAGACCTCCATACAGAGGCGTACATAGGAATCATGGGGCCCCATAGCAGAAGCGCTAAATGGAGCCCCTCCAAAAAAGTGAAAATTGTCGGGGGTCAAGGAAGAGCATATCTCATAACTTTCCAGCCTTTACACAGTAATTTTTCTCCTGCTGAAGTCCTAGATTCTTCTTTTATTTCCCCATAAGGTATGATGCCAACAACAGTGCCCCCCCTAAACACAGTATGTTACCCCCATGGTGAATTCCTCCACATGCACAGTATAATGACTCTACCGTACCCCACCTCAACTCTCAAGGCAAAGTATGGTGACTCCAACACAGTATGATCCCCCAACTGTGACCCCCACACAGCCCTCCATGTAGTATAATGGCCCCACACCTCTCCACACAGTATAATGCACTCGCCATGGTACTCCACACAGTATAATGCACTCGCCATGGTCCTCCACACAGTATAATGCACTCGCCATGGTCCTCCACACAGTATAATGCACTCCCTATGGTCCTCCACGCAGTATAATGCACTCCCAATGGTCCTCCACACAGTATAATGCACTCCCTATGGTCCTCCACACAGTATAATGCACTCCCTATGGTCCTCCACACAGTATAAGATATTCTTCATACAGAATACTGGCCCCCATATAGTCCTCTCCATACAGTATACTGGCCTGCATATAGTCCTCCATACAGTGTACTGGCCCCCATATAGTCCTCCATACAGTATACCGGCCTCCTTATAGTCCTCTATAGAGAATACTGGCCTCATATAGTCCTCCACACAGTGTATGGGTCCCAATATAGCCCTCCATACAGTGTATTGGCCCCCATATAGTCCTCCATACAGTATACTGGCCCCCATATAGTCCTCCATACAGAATACTGGCCCCCATAGAGAATACTGGCCCCCATATAGTCCTCCATACAGTGTACTTCCCCCATATAGTCCCATATAGTCCTCAATACAGTATACTGGCCCTCATATAGTCCTCCACACAGTGTATGGGCCCCCATATAGTCCTCCCTACAGAATACTGGCCCCCATATAGTCCTCCCTACAGAATACTGGCCCCCATATAGTCATCCATACAGTATACTGCCCCTCATATAGTCCTCCACACAGTGTATGGGCCCCCATATAGTCCTCCATACAGTGTACGAGCCCTTATATAGTGTATGGGCCCCAGGCCTCCATACATTAAAAAAAAAAAAAATTACATACTCACCTTACCTCACCTGCTGCCGCTGCTCTGCTCTGGACTCCTCAGCGTCGCTGTCTTCCCGCTCTGCACTGTGACTGCTCAGCAGAGGGTGTGGTGGAAAGACGTCATCCCACCCTCTAACCTGAGACGTCACAGCACAGGACGCGGAAGACACCGGAGCTGCGGAGGCACGGGGAGAGGTAAGTATTGTGCCGGGGCCCTGAGCGGAGCGGGGCCCCCCGCCTGCTCAGGGACCCGGCACTTGCCCGGGTGCTAACGCCGGGCCTGGGAGCGGAGCCTGTTGCAAGGGCCCCGCTGCGGGGCATACACGGTGCAGGCGACTGCTATGGGCCCCCCCCCCGGCTCACGGGCCCCATAGCAGTGGCGTGGCCTGCCGCCATTGGCGGTACGCCACTGCCTCCATAGCCTCCCCACTTTTAGCAGGAGACCCTCCATAGCCATGATGAAATGACGCATACCTCTATTTCTGGCACCACACTCCTCCTCCATCCCCATCCGCCTCCCGGTCTGGATGTGTTCTTCTATCTGCGGCCACATTGTGCAGGTACAGTGCGCTTGCGCAGTCTATAGAGGCTTCGGAAAGAAGGACCCATCCCTGGTTATATTATAGATAATGGTGGGATAGAAGTTTCTTTCCTCCAATATAAAACACGATGAGTCCCCAGAGTTATTGTATCTGCAGAGAGGAGCAAATGTCACATACAATGGCGGCCTCCTCCATTGTGACCTTTCTCATCTCAAAATTTTCCTTTTTGTTTCTTTTCCTCTTTTTAGGCTGAAGAAAGATCTCAATATGGAGATTTGGCTTTTATTAAAGACCTGGCCGAAAAAGTCCTGTGTGTACTGGAGCGTCCGGCTCGCTCATTGGAACGCCTGGTAAGGAGCCGTCATCTTCTCTAGCACACGTCTGATTTGTACAGTTACAATTGGCTGCATCTGTAAATGCAGGTTTAGTCCTTCCTGATTTATCTATGTGATGATTTAGTGTAAGGTTCCACATGTTAATTATATATATTATATCTACCAGGAAACAGCAGAAGGCGACACCAAAGACGAGCAAAATCTAATCCCGGGACTGAACAGCAATCTGACTACAGGTAAGCCGATCACCCGACCTCCTACAAGAAATATCCAGATATTATACAGAACAGGGAATAATCTTACATTTACTCTGTATATTCTGTGTAATGGGAACCTGTCAGCACATTTTTGCATATTGTGGTATGACTGTACTGGCCATTTCTCTGTAATAATTTTTTGCAGAAATCCAATGTCTCAGTCAAGGGAAATCTAATGTAGAAGCCGTATACAAATCAGCATGGAAGTGCACTGGGGGCGTGGAAGAAGAAATCCATACTGTGACACGCCCCCAGTGCACTTCCAGGATAATCTGCATATGGCTCCTACGCTTCAGCTCTCTTACCATCACTCACATGTACAGCGAGGGTGGGGGGGTCCTCATTCATGTGATGATTGGGGGGTCCTTCATCATTTCCATTACATTTATTCATGGATGCGCCGTACGTTCACATATTTGGAATCCCTATATAATAAGTATTATTCCCATTTACAGACATCTTGTCATGTCTGAGTTATATTGTTGTAATATATATGTAGGATTAATATCGTCTAATACATTTTATTTCTTCATAATTTTTTCACTCTTTTAGAAACAACTGTGTTGGCGGATGCTGACAGTAGAATCTGTGAGATCCCGGAGATCCAACAATCTGACGGTGTAAGTATCATGGAGAGAGATGACGGTGTATCACCAGATTATGGGGTGGGAATGACACCTCCAGTATTGTCTCCCATATAACCATGGGATGTCTCTATTCTAAGAGGAGATGACAGAAGGGAGACGTTTTTGCATCTGGAGCTTTTTTCCAGCAGCTTCTATATCTTTATATAATTTCTTATTCTTTTATAGAGCGTGATCAAATCATTGACCCCGTCAAGACAGCCGCATAAGAGCGACTATGGGACATCCAAACTGATCAGCAGTGGAAGTTTTGGGTGAGTTTTCTGTTGGCATAATCCACATTTCTCAAGGTTCCCAATGACAATGCTCCAGACTCTGTGCTCTTCCCTTCAGTGTTATCATAGGGAAATTATATGATCTGTAGGAAAACAAACTATTAAGGAAAGGGATTAAAATAGAATAATATATTACACCTGCCTGTCCTAGACCCTCATCTGTTCTTACACTGCCACCCCCATCAGAGCTTCCCGATCCTCCGCACCGGTCTGTTCTTTTCGGGATCCATTAGCGAACTGATAAGAGTAATTGGCAACACATGGTCAAGTGAGGGGGTGACACGAAATTTCATCAATGACATCTGCACCCCCCAACCTCCACCATGACCATGTGAGTCTACTCCCTGGTCTCAGCAATAAAGACTGGCACAGAGGACAAGTGGCTATAATGGGTTTCATTTTTTGTAACTCCTTCGCTCCCCTCCATTTATTATGTTGTTATGTCTTGGGGTATGCGGGAGCATAATTAACGTCATGTTATGGCAATTGGACCACTTTTAATTTGGACCAACTTTTATTTGCACTGAATCGTATCTACTGGTCTAATGTAGTGAATCTGCCCAAGAATAATTTCAGTAGATTCTCTCATCTGTAATGTGACCTGGGTGAGGGCTCCGGCGGACGTGGCATTGTGGACACCTCCCATAGGTGATCTATGTAGTGATCTTTTATCAAATTCTAGACATGGACTTCCAGTGACGGACAGACTTCTAGCATTAAACATTAGTACAAAACATTATATAATGACTTCTATAGATGTTCTTGTAGTAAAGATTCATTCTAACCATTGATTCTCTTTCTCTCCAGTGCCGTCTACTTAGCGCACCATAAAGACTCACACCAGATCTTTGCTTTGAAGAAAATGTTCAAGCGAAACCTGAACACTCCAAAAAGAGTGGCATTGGCCTTTCTGGAGAGGGACATCCTAACATTCGCTGATTGTCCCTTCGTGGTCTCCATGCTCTGCTCCTTTCCAACAAAATCTCACCTGTGTATGGTCATGGAGTATGTAGGAGGTAGGACATGTATATTGTAGTATATTCAGCCCATGTCTGCTTACATCTTATCACTGCTCTTATAATTAGGATAATTAGGACAGTTACATCCTCACAGTGCGTTTACTGTAGGTTTTCTATTACCAAGATGCCTGGAAATTCATTGATCTGTGTGCAGCAGTGCTATGGTGCCAGTGAGTCAGATCGGGCCTGGCACCGCTCGGCACTGGGCCCCATTCCACCACCTGTCATCACAATTTCAGTGGTATTCACATTGTCAGAATATGAATACCGATGAAAACAATGGTGGATCAGGGAGCCAAAGGTTCCTAAATCCACCATTCAGCCTCCGCAGATGGGTCCGAGACTCCGTGTACTGCAGGTTCTTCGATGTCGCCACAATATTGCATCTGTAGTGTGGAGTCTCAGTACTTACACTGCACAGGTGGGGCTGGTGGGGGCCATAACACTGAGTGATGGGGCAGGTGGAGACCATATGCTGAGTAGTAGGGCTGGTTGGGGCCATAATACTGAGTGGTGAGGCTGGTGAGGGCGATAATTCTAAATGGTGAGGCTGATGGGGGCCATAACACTAAGTAGTGGTGGGGGCCATAATACTGAGAGGTAGGGCTGGTGGGGGCTATAGTACTGAATGGTGGGGCTGGTGGGTGCCTTACTACTAAGTGGTGGGGCTGGTGGGGGCCATAACACTGAGTGGTGGGGCTAATAAGGGTCATAATTCTGAGTAGTGGGGTTGGTGAGAGCGATAATACTGAGTGTTGATACTGGTGGGGGCCATAATACTGAGAGGTGGGGCTGGTGGAGGTGGTAGTACTGAGTGGTGGGTGCCTTACTACTAAGTGGTGGGGCTGGTAGGGGCCGTAACAATGAGTGGTGGGGCTGGTGAGGGCCATAATACTGAGTGTTGAGGCTGGTGGGGGCCATAATACTGAGTAGTGGGGCTATTGTGTGCCTTACTACTAAGTGGAGGGACTGTTGGGGGCAATAACACTGAGTGGTGGGGCTGCTGAGGGCCATAATACTGAGTGGTGGGGCTGGTGAGAGCAATTATACTTAGTTGTTGGGCTGGTGGGGGCATAATACTGAGTTGCGAGATTGGTGGAAGCCATAATACTGAGAATTGAGGGTTGTGGGTACCATAATACTGAATGGTGTGCCGTGTGAGGGGCTATAGGGGACTGTGAATGCCGCTATATTGAGTTGGTGACTGTACATGCCCCTACACCCCCTGGGCGTCCTCATATTGAATGGTGTGCAGTGGGGGTCCTTATTCTGTGTGGGGATCCTAATTCTGTTTGATTGGCTTTGGGGGCCATCATACTGAGTGGGCAGTGGTGGAGACCATTATATTGTCTGAGGGGCTATGGGGGCCATTATATTAAGTAGGGGGGGCTGTGGGCGCCATTATACTGAGTAGGGGGCTGTGACTGGCCTCATACTGAGTGGGGACATTATAGACAGGTGCTACATTATATCTGTAAGGTGAAACTGGATTAAGATTTCACTGTGGGGATATCTAACTCAGTCTGTGGGTGGGGGCATTTTTGGGAGCATCATATGCTAAAATGGCTATAAAAGGTGTATTGCTGTTGAGAACATCGATTGACTTCAGTAAGGGTTTTTTTTGAAGGGGCGTGCAGTTAGAACTTTTGCTATGGGGCCCTGAGATTTCTCTGTACGCCACAGTCTGTGTGATCTCCCTGTAAGTCCGCACTGAGCATGTCAGTATCTCCAGCTGTAGACGAGATGTGACATCACTTTATGTTATTAGTTACATGGAGGACATTTCTCCATCGATTCAGACTAATATTATGTGCACTATACATTATATCTGTTTATATTCTCTCCTATCCCAATGTCTCTGCTCACTTCCCATTATACATCATGGTGATCTGCTGTATAAACCACTCACCGGTCACATTTCCTTTTTATTCTATAGGTGGTGACTGTGAGACCCTCCTAAGCACCAGGGGTCCTCTATCTGTCCCCTTGGCCCGCTTATACTTTGGAGAAGCGGTTCTTGCTGTGGAATACCTCCATAGCTACGGTGTGGTGCACAGAGACCTGAAGCCGGATAAGTAAGTGCCCCTCGTAGTATAATAAAGGGGGGAAGTTATCATTTATCATACGGTCTGTGAGGCTAAAACCATCTTCTCTTTCACAGCCTCCTGATTACATCTGCTGGACACATAAAAGTTACCGATTTTGGGATTTCAAAAGTTGGTGTCATGATACCAAAAACCAACACCTACAAGGAATTAGCGGAGGACATCACCAGGGAGTTCCTGGACCGTGAGGTGGGTAACACTTACAGGAATTTAGATTGTTCTTTACAAATCTCCAAGGACCAAAGCAAAGAAAGATCTTAAATATAACTTTTAATAGATACATTTAAAAGCACCCATATCAATATATAAAGACAAAATCCATAAAATGTGGCGGCAGCAGTATTCTCCGATCGGGGTGTATTTATCTCCCGCGTCTGTCCACTGACTCATTGTGGCTATCTCCTAATATGATCCCCTGATGAACCCCAAATTAGGAGGGGGAGAAACGTGTTGGGACAATTTACAGATAAGTCCTCTGGTTACTGCTGACTAAAATGCTTTTTTGGCAACTTTTTTTGTAATTCGCACACTGGATAATGCTCTGTCCCAACATTTGGACGTGTCCTGTGTAGATCAGTCCTGATTATAGATTAGCCAGGGGGATTTTGAGGTTGTCTATATATACCGTCTGTCCTAGACTATTATCTTCATGCTCAATGTCATTATATAGGTGACTTGTTACTACTTTGGACATATTTATGTTCCTATGTTTACCGTTAATTGAGCACACGTGCTTTTATAATATTGTTCTTGTTGCCCGTAATTGCCAGCACTAATGTACTTTATGTATCTATAATAGGCTTCTGAATGATGGTTTATATATCATACTGAATTGTGTATAGATTGGTGCATTTGATATCCTATCTGTACTAGTGGAACTACATTATATCAGCTTCCCTGTTTCCATATAATTGATACATTGAATATTGCCTTTTTTTCATTCAGCATGTTAGCAGCAACATGACTGTCTGCCTTTCATCATTATCTGTATATGTGTATGTCTGTCTAGGGGTGGATAGCGTCACGGAGGGAGTGCCGATGTGGAGGGGGGCGCCAAACCGATTAGCTAGGGTGTCAACCTCCACTGGCAGGCGGGATCTCAGCCCATTTGGGATCTCTAGGGCAAGCCTGCATGTCAATTATCCTACGTTTATCCCACTACCCATATATTGTACATTTTATGCATTTTGTCTTCATATATTGATATGGGTGCTTTTAAATGTAGCTATTAAAGATTATATTTTAAGGGGTTTTCTTTGTTTTGCTTTGGTATTTGGTTAACTAATATACCCCATCTGTTCACCTTGCCTTTGGCATATGTTTTTTTTTCTTTACAAATCTCATCACACTATTGTGTCTTCTCTACATTCTTCATTTCTAGAGAACGTTTCCATTGATATTTTATCTTTTGTCATTGTGTTTTTATGGCGAGAACGTGTTATAATAACCATTTTATCATTTTCATCTCTATCTTCTGTTTTCCAGTTATGTGGCACCCCATATTACATCGCCCCAGAGGTCATCCTGAAAGAAGGCTATGGAAGACCTGTTGACTGGTGGTCAATGGGGATAATCCTACATAAATTTCTCACGGGATCTGTACCATTTGATGGAGATTCTGTAGCTGAGCTTTATGACAGGATTGTCATTGGTAAGTGGAATGATCCGACCATTGCTTTGATCAGTTACATTGGTTTAGGTGTTTACTTTGCTTTACCTTACAGTCCAGTAAAGAGATTTTATTTTCTGTATAACAGGTGACATAATTTGGGATTGTAATTCCGCTCCTACTCCCAATGCACAGAACCTGATTACTGAGCTGCTCAGAACAAATCCTGCAGATAGACTTGGGACAGGTAAGAGATATAATACTATTCATATTAGTATTAATATTCACCTATCACACTTATCACTCATGTCCTTGAGGATCAACACTTCTCTATCAGATTGTCCATTTCTAGTTCTCCACACTATGACTTTCAGTCTTCTTCCTTCATGTTGACTCAGTTATGTCATTAATTCAGATTAAGTTAAACTGTTCAGATGTGAAGCAATCTCTGAAAATGTCCACATCACTTTTGTTTTGTTCTTTTTCCAGGAGGATCACTTGAGATCAAGAGTCATCCATTCCTGAGTGACTTAGATTTTAACAACCTTCTAAGTCAGAAGCCAGAGTACATTCCTCAGCTTGCCTCAGATGTGGACAACAGCTTATTTATCGGTAAGTAGAAGAAGACATCATCTAGACTAAGCGGCTGTTTGTCTTGTCTTCCATAAAATGTAATAATCAGTACCCACTAATATTGTGATAAATGACGCCTGTTTTATACTAACAACCTCTAATAATACTTCATTACTTTTGTAGATCACTCTGAAATAGACCATTCGGTCTCAGAGGATGAGGAGGGTACAAGTGTGAACAATGAGAACCTTGACTTCCAAAATTTTACATCTTCTTCTGAAAGGCTTTCTAAAGTAAGTACCGTATGTGCGCAATAAATCCAAAATATGTGAAACAAAAAAGACCTCTAAAAGTAAAAAAAAAGTATTTCATATCTTGTTTTTGTCCATGTTTAGCTCTGTACCATCACTACCAGAAAGATGAATGATGAGGACCAGAAGTCTCCTCCAGAGTGTACGCCAGCAACCAATACAAATATCTCAGAAATGTGAGTAGATTATGGGGTCATTAATGGGAGTTCCAGGCTGATATATATGCACAACACATAATATAGGACATAAATACCATAATATCAAATTCAGCCTCAATGATTAGCGGTCATTGTGCTTTTGGCTTCAGAAACCGTTGGTGATAATAGCCCATAATTGCAGCCATTCACACGTATTAGAGCTGCCCATACTGTAGGAGAGATGTAGTATTACATGCCAGCCATTATTGCTAGTTGTTTTTCGCTCTGATCCATAGAAGGTAGATTGGAGCATAAAACCTTCCTCACTATGACTGTCATATGTCCTATTAGGCCCTCTAGTCGGTGTTCTTCTAGTGAGACCACCCCTTTTATTCTGCATTGACTTGTGATTTACATGTTTTTCTTAAATCATAGAATGGGAGAGTTGGAAGTTACCTCCTGGGTCTTCTGGTCCGACCCCCTGATTCTTCCTGACAGGCAGAAAGAATCGTTTTCTGAATCTGATAGCGACAATGCTATAAACAGCTTGTCATCCTCGTCCCCATCATCAGGTATGTATGTACAGCATCAAAAGGTGAATGTTGACTTCAAGGCTCAAATATTTGTTTTTTCTGTATTAGGTCTCCTATGTTGTCCAGGTTTCATGGATCCCAATTATGTTTTCCATGGGCCCATACTGTATTTCTATTTCCTTAATTTTATCCAGGAATTGTTTTCATGGATTCTGTAAAATACGTTTTAGCATCCAGGAACTCACTTCAATATAAGAAGACATTGTCTCCTATAGTAGAATATCGCTCATTAGTGATGCACCACGTGGCGGCACACAGGGCGCTTACTGCTCCATATCAGTGATACATCTAATGCCCCTCAGATTAGGTCATGAACGGTATATAGGACTTATTCTGCCCTATAATAATGTAATGCCAGATTATCAGGACTATAGGGGACAGGACTAGAACAATTCTTCTATATACAGTACACAAAGCAGATCCTATAAGAATATTTCTTTACTGAGTTTTTTTACTTTCTCATCAGAATTTACAACTGAAGAGGAAAGAAAATCTGAAATGAATCTGAGTATAGACCAACAAAACTCAGAAAATGGGAAAAAGGGGAAAAAGAGACGAGGTAAGTGTGAGAATCATCTCCATGTTGTGTGATGTTAGTGATGAGAATAAGTCATGGGGAGCAGATGTCATCTGTCAGTGATGGGATTGTCACATGTATGATGGCTGACAATGACCCCGGACATCTGTGTGAATAAGATTCCTCTGCTGTCCGGCCGGCCACACTGACCGCACAGTAGTATCATGTAATATGGAGTCCCATCACTTACATTGTATTTATTTCTCTTCTCTTAGGTTCCATCTTCCGCCGGATCTTATCATCCTGCCGGCGTGGACTATCCAGGGCTGCTCGCGCATTTGCATGCTGTCGCTGTTGCCCAAGTGTCATCTAAAAGACGGAAAAGCTCCGCATCTAGCGGAGTACAGCCGATCCACCATCACTGCTGGACCTGTAAAGAAGGACCTTCACCATCTACCTGTGGCCTTCTAACTGTAACATCTCTACCCGGACTTGTTTCGGTAATGCCTCTGTCACCAGGCTCCGCTGTATCCAAACTGCTCGCCTGACTTGGCTTTTTTTACTGATCACCTGGTATCTGATCCGGATTTCTTACTGACTATGATTTTGTCTACTGATTCTGTCCCTGATTTTGTTCATCCCTTATCCTTCTACCCTATCCCTAATAAAAAAAAAAAACAACTCCTATATTTATTGAGATTTTCTTATATCTATCAAACTTCACTCTGCATTCTGCTAAGCGATAAAAAATACATATTAACACTTCTGCTTTTAAAAGAATTTTAATTATATATATATATATATATATATATATATATATATATATATATATATATATATAGATCAGGGCTGGACTGGGATGAAAAATGAAAAAGCACGCCTGTCACACAAACCCCACCATCCCACATACCACATCACCGCCCCCCTCATCCCATTGAGGCACAATGAAAAGTTCAGCACATTTTGCTTTCTTGTTCATGCCCCTCACCACTCCATTATAGGGGATGTTTATTAAGCCACGTGTGAATGGAGCTGCAGTGCGAATGATCGACTACCGCTCCATTCACCCAGAGCTCTTCAGATCCCTGGTTCTCGGAAACAGTGGGGGTTCCGGCTGTTGGACCCCCAGCAATCAGAAAATTATTCCATATCCCAATGATAGAGGACAATTTCCAACCTTCAGATAACCCTTTTAAACAAGTTGTTCAGGATTAAGTTTTATTTAACCATAGGATTGTAGACATAGAAAATAATAAACCCATCAGTACTGACCCTCCACAAAGCCAATGCCACCTCTTCTTCAGCAGAACAGGAGAAGTGGTACTGTGCAATGTATATATACAGAATAATACAGATACTGAGAATTACACCCAGTATACAGGACAAGAGAAGTGGTACTGTGCAGTGTATATATACAGAATAATAGAGATACTGAGAATGACACCCAGTATACAGGACAAGAGAAGTGGTACTGTGCAGTGTATATATACAGAATAATAGAGATACTGAGAATGACACCCAGTATACAGGACAAGAGAAGTGGCACTGTGCAGTGTATATATACAGAATAATACAGATACTGAGAATTACACCCAGTATACAGGACAAGAGAAGTAGTACTGTGCAGAGTATATATACAGAATAATACAGATAGTGAGAATTACACCCAGTATACAGGACAAGAGAAGTGGCACTGTGCAGTGTATATATACAGAATAATACAGATACTGAGAATTACACCCAGTGTAATATACAGAATAATACAGATACTGAGAATTACACCCAGTATACAGGACAAGAGAAGTGGTACTGTGCAGCGTATATATACACAGAATAATACAGATACTGAGAATGACACCCAGTATACAGGACAAAAGAAGTGGTACTGTGCAGTGTATATATACAGAATAATACAGATACTGAGAATTACATCCACTATACAGGACAAGAGAAGTGGTACTGTGCAGTGTATATATACAGAATAATACAGATACTGAGAATTACATCCACTATACAGGACAAGAGAAGTGGTACTGTGCAGTGTATATATACAGAATAATACAGATACTGAGAATGACACCCAGTATAATATACAGAATAATACAGATTGTAAGGCAGCGCTAGTCATCATACTGGGGGTTACTCGCTTCGCTGCGTCAATCAATGCACACGTGCAATGTCTTTACATTTTTCTCACAATGTTGCAGTTTATTACATCATAAGCCACAGTTCACCAGGTCCAACTCCGTGGCACGCCGACACACATATCTACAACATTCATGAGACAAGTGGCACACAGGCCCACTTGCTCCAGGTTACAGCCTACGGCAAGGTAATAAATTATCAATGACCATAACACAGTCCATGTAACAAAGTGTACTACCTTTGCCGGTTTAGTTGCTGCAGTCCATTTTAATCCGCCACCACTGTGGCTTTGTGGCTTCCCAGGTAGGGGTCTCCAGCCGTCGTTCCCTCAAAGGCCACTGACATCCACACAGGATCCAGGCTCTGCCTTTCAGGACTCTTCCTCAATAATCCGCCACCACTGTGGCTTTGCGGCTTCCCAGGTAGGGGTCTCCAGCCGTCGTTCCCTCAAAGGCCACTGACATCCACACAGGATCCAGGCTCTGCCTTTCAGGACTCTTCCTCAATAATCCGCCACCACTGTGGCTTTGCGGCTTCCCAGGTAGGGGTCTCCAGCCGTCGTTCCCTCAAAGGCCACTGACATCCACACAGGATCCAGGCTCGACCTTTCAGGTACCAGGCTTCACTCCAAAGCCGCTGCCTTCCAAGGCCACTAGCATCCGCACATTATCCAGTCTTTGCCTTTCAGGCTGCCAGGCTTCACTCGGCCTCACTAGGCCTCTCACAAACGGTGTCCCACACACACGGAGCACAGGCCTCACGCCTCACACCGAACACACCTGTCTCCAATTACCGGGGTTTATATATCCTGTGCACACATACACCCATACTGACAGGACCTTGCTGATGTCACAGTCATGTGATCAGTCAGCTGTGTGTATAGGTCCTGTGTGCTGTCCCAGTCATGTGTACAGACCTTTACTGTGCATACAGGACCTGTGTGATGTCACAGTCATGTGACCAGTCAGTTAAAGGGGAAGGTACATGGTCAGGTAAAACACATCCTGGACCATTTACAGTAATGCTAGCAAGCTGCTGCATTACAAGATACTGAGAATTACACCCAGTATACAGGACAAGAGAAGTGGTACTGTGCAGTGTATATATATAGAATAATACAGATACTGAGAATGACACCCAGTATACAGGACAAGAGAAGTGGCACTGTGCAGTGTATATATACAGAATAATACAGATACTGAGAATTACACCCAGTATACAGGACAAGAGAAGTAGTACTGTGCAGAGTATATATACAGAATAATACAGATACTGAGAATGACACCCAGTATACAGGACAAGAGAAGTGGCACTGTGCAGTGTATATATACAGAATAATACAGATACTGAGAATGACACCCAGTATACAGGACAAGAGAAGTGGCACTGTGCAGTGTATATATACAGAATAATACAGATACTGAGAATTACACCCAGTATACAGGACAAGAGAAGTAGTACTGTGCAGAGTATATATACAGAATAATACAGATACTGAGAATGACACCCAGTATACAGGACAAGAGAAGTGGTACTGTGCAGTGTATATATGCAGAATAATACAGATACTGAGAATTACACCCAGCATACAGGACAAGAGAAGTAGTACTGTGCAGAGTATATATACAGAATAATACAGATACTGAGAATGACACCCAGTATACAGGACAAGAGAAGTGGCACTGTGCAGTGTATATGACGCGCCCCCTGGGACATATTCCTTTTTGAGGGGAATACCCGGCACCGGATCAGATGGGGGGTTGTAGTCTCCGAGCGGCTGTGACCCGGCCCGTGCCCAGGGCGTCAAACTCAGTGTTATGTGGCAGTCCTACAGATGTTATTAAGAGTTCTTTTGTGTCGACTACGCCACCCGTTGTGATGCGGTCACTGTGGCCGCCGCTGCAGCAGGGTCCGCTGAGGCTGATGGTGGGTGCGCAGCTTGGTGGGATAACCCCCAACGGGAGGGGTATAGCCTCAGGGGGGACAGGTGCAGAGGATGGGGGTTGTGGTGGTGCAGTGCAGACGGCAATTAAGACAGAGTCGGGTTGTGCAGTTAAGGGTGTTTACTTACTGCAGATGTTGTACTGGTCACTCCAGCTTTGAGTGACCACCCGAGCCGTGCTGCGTCCACCAGGTCCTGGATCCAGCCAACCCCCAAACAAGTCCGGAGCGTGGCCCTGAGCTCTCCTTCTGTCCCGTTCTCTGGCCGTCCCCACCAGTGATCCACCTAGGTCCAGCTCCCTCGGGCCCTCTGTTGGGACACCCTTGGCCTTGGGTTCCCTGACCCTTCATGTGGTATGCCTTCGGGGTGGATGTGGTGGGTGACCGTGGCAGACGCTGCCCACGGCCTCCGGTCTCTGGCTAGGGTGTGTTTTCTGCCCCCACCAGTTTGGGATCCGGTACCCTGTGCCGACTCTTCACCCGGGGATTTAATTTGGGTTCTTGGAGTCCTCTTTTCTGTTTCCCCCTCTGGGTCTCTCTTCTCCTCTCTCACTCTGGGTCTCTCTTCTCCTCTGCTCGCTGACTTGTTCTCTGCATCTGACCCTGATCTTAGTTGGTGCCCACCTTATATATCCCTCTATGTGTGAGCTCAGGTGACCAGCACCCAATGAGCTCCTATCACTACCCAGACTGCACCCCCTATCTGCCCCTACACTACATGGGATGTTCCAACCCCCTCCCACTCCAGCCAAGGACAGACTCGGTCGTACCTGCACATTTCTAAGTGGGAGTACCGTTGGTCTGCCCTCCGGAAATGGGATGTGTGTAGTGCATGCAGCCTACCGAGCTCAGTCCCACTCTCCATCCTTGCCCGGGAGTGGAATATCACACCTCTGGGTTGAGGTGCAATACCCCTGTAGCAGCCGAATCCTCAGGGTGCTACATATATATACAGAATAATACAGATACTGAGAATGACACCCAGTATACAGGACAGGAGAAGTAGTACTGTGCAGAGTATATATACAGAATAATACAGATACTGAGAATTACACCCAGTATACAGGACAGGAGAAGTGGTACTGTGCAGTGTATATATACAGAATAATACAGATACTGAGAATGACACCCAGTATACAGGACAGGAGAAGTGGTACTGTGCAGTGTATATATACAGAATAATACAGATACTGAGAATGACACCCAGTATACAGGACAGGAGAAGTGGTACTGTGCAGTGTATATATACAGAATAATACAGATACTGAGAATTACACCCAGTATACAGGACAGGAGAAGTGGTACTGTGCAGTGTATATATACAGAATAATACAGATACTGAGAATTACACCCAGTATACAGGACAATAGAAGTAGTATTATGCAGAGTATATATACAGAATAATACAGATACTGAGAATGACACCCAGTATAATATACAGAATAATACAGATACTGAGAATTACACCCAGTATACAGGACAAGAGAAGTGGTACTGTGCAGTGTATATATACAGAATAATACAGATACTGAGAATTACATCCACTATACAGGACAAGAGAAGTGGTACTGTGCAGTGTATATCTATATATATAATCGTCTTATCCCGTCTGTCTGTCTGTCTGTCTGTCTGTGTGTCTGTCGGTGTGTCTGTCTGTCCAGGAAATCCCGCGTCGCTCATTGGTCCGGCAGCGGCCAATCAGCGCCGGGGGATTTCTAAAAAAAGATGGCGGCCGTTAGCGGCTCATCTGCGGGACGGAGCTGAGCGGCGATGCAGCCGGGAGATGAGTGCCGCGAGGCGCTCATCTCCCGGCCGGCAACAGCAGAAGGAACCCGACCGCCGGACCCATCTGCGGGAAGGAGATGCATCCGGGAGATGAGCGGCGCGAGGCGCTCATCTCCCGGCCGGTAGCAGCGGAAGGACCGCCGGCGCCGCTGACCTCCATGCGGAAGGGAGGAACGGGGACCAGCGCTGCGGGTCGGGATACTTCTGCTGCGAGCGCCCGCGATGTCCCGGGTTCTCGCAGCGTAAGTAGCCGCACAGGCAGCGCCGCTCCCCGGTCCTCACCAAGACGATTCGATGATTGGTCGGGGTCTTCGGACCCGACCAATCACTGATCTTGGCGCAAAACTTAAACACCGCTGTGCTGATTGGTCGCTGACGCTGCCCGCGACCAATCACCGATTTGGGCGCCAAATTTAAATATCGTCCGCGACCAATCACCACAGCGGTGTTTAAATGTGGAGCCAAGATCGGTGATTGGTCGCGGCCGATATTTAAATTTGGCGCCCAAATCGGTGATTGGTCGCGGCCGATATTTAAATTTGGCGCCCAAATCGGTGATTGGTCGCGGTCAGCGTCCGCGACCAATCAGCACAATAGTGTTTAACTTTGGCGCCAAGATCAGTCATTGGTCGCGGGCCAAGACAGCGACCAATCAGCGATTTGTGCGGCAATTTTAAATAGCGTCCGCGACCAATTGGATGTCAGCGCCGCTGCTTGTGCGGATACTTCCGCTACAAGAACCCGGGACATGAGCGGGCGCTCGCAGCAGAAGTATCCAGATTTGCAGCGCCGCTCCCCGGTCCTCCCTTCACACCCTAGCCACTGATGTCCCCACTGTATCCGCATGGTGTTACAAAGGTCCGGAAATTTGTGTTAAAAATCGCTGATTGGTCGCTGGCGCTGCCCGCGACCAATCACCTATTTGGGCGCCAAATTTAAATATCGGCCGCGACCAATCAGCACAGCGGTGTTTAAATGTGGAGCCAAGATCGGTGATTGGTCGTGGCCGATATTTAAATTTGGCGCCCAAATCGGTGATTGGTCGCGGGCAGTGCCAGCGACCAATCAGCGATTTTTAACACAAATGTCCGGACCTTTGTAACACCATGCGGATACTGTGGGGACATCAGCGGCTAGGGTGTGAAGGGAGGACCGGGGAGCGGCGCTGCGGGTCGGGATACTTCTTCTGCCAGCGCCCGCTCATGTCCCGGGTTATCGGAGCGGAACTATCCGCACAGGCAGCGCCGCTGACATCCATGCGGCTATGGTGTGAAGGGAGGACGGGGGAGCGGCGCTGACATCCAATTGGTCGCGGACGCTATTTAAAAGTGCCGCACAAATCGGTGATTGGTTGCGGTCTTGTCCCACGACCAATCACGGATCTTGCCGCAAAAGTTAAACACTACGGTGCTGATTGGTCGCGGATGCTGCCCGCGACCAATCACCGATTTGGGCGCCACATTCAAATATCGGCCGCGACAAATCACCGATCTTGGCTCCACACCGCTGTGCGGATTGGTCGCGGACGCTATTTAAATGTGGCGCCAAAATCGGTGATTGGTCGTGCCCAGCGTCGGCGACCAATCAGCACAGCGGTGTTTAAATATGGAGCCAAGATCGGTGATTGGTCGCGGCCGATATTTAAATTTGGCGCCCAAATCGGTGATTGGTCGCGGGCAGCGTCCGCGACCAATCAGCACAGTACTGTTTAACTTTGGCCGCAAGATCAGTGATTGGTCGCGGGCCAAGTCGGCGACCAATCACCGATTTGTGCGGCACATTTAAATAGCTGCCGCGACCAATTGGATGTCAGCGCCGCTCCCCGGTCCTCCCTTCACGCCCTAGCCGCATGGATGTCAGCGCCGCTGCCTGTGCGGATACTTCCGCTCCGAGAACCCGGGACATGAGCGGGCGCTCGGAGCAGAAGTATCCCGACCTGCAGCGCCGCTCCCCGGTCCTCCCTTCACACCCTAGCCGCTGATGTCCCCACAGTATTCGCATGGTGTTACAAAGGTCTGGACATTTGTGTTAAAAATCGCTGATTGGTCGCTGTCGCTGCCCGCGACCAATCACCGATTTGGGCGCCAAATTTAAATATCGGCCGCGACCAATCACCGATCTTGGCTCCACATTTAAACACCGCTGTACTGATTGGTCGCGGACGCTATTTAAATGTGCCGCCAAAATCGGTGATTGGTCGCGCACAGCGTCGGCGACCAATCAGCACAGAGGTGTTTGAATTTGCCGCCAAGATCGGTGATTGGTCGCGGCCAGCGCCAACGACCAATCAGCGATTTTTAACACAAATGTCCGGACCTTTGTAACACCATGCGGATACTGTGGGGACATCAGCGGCTAGGGTGTGAAGGGAGGACCGGGGAGCGGCGCTGCGGGTCGGGACACTTCTGCTGCGAGCGCCCTCTCATGTCCCGGGTTCTTGCAGCGGAACTATCCGCACAGACAGCGGCGCTGACATCCATGCGGCTAGGGTGTGAAGGGAGGACCGGGGAGCGGCGCTGACATCCAATTGGTTGCGGCCGCTATTTAAATTTAAATGTGGCGCCAAAATCGGTGATTGGTCGCGCCCAGCGTCGGCGACCAATCAGCACAGCGGTGTTTAAATGTGGAGCCAAGATCGGTGATTGGTCGCGGCCGATATTTAAATTTGGCGCCCAAATCGGTGATTGGTCGCGAGCAGCGCCAGCGACCAATCAGCGATTTTTAACACAAATGTCCGGACCTTTGTAACACCATGCGGATACTGTGGGGACATCAGCGGCTAGGGTGTGAAGGGAGGACCGGGGAGCGGAGCTGCGGGTCGGGATACTTCTGCTCCGAGCGCCCGCTCATGTCCCGGGTTCTCGCAGCGGAAGTAGCCGCACAGGCAGCGGCGCTCCCCGGTCCTCACTAATACGATTCCGCTCCCCGCTCCTCCCCAATACGATTCGCTGATTGGTCGCGCTCTCCACACCCGACCAATCAGTGATCTTGGCGCTAAAGTTAAACACCGCTCTGCTGATTGGTCACGGCCGCTGCCCGCAACCAATCACCGATTTGGGCGCCACATTTAAATACTGCTGTGCTGATTGGACGCGGACGCCGGACGCGTCCAATCAGCGAGATTGGCGCCAAGTTTAAACAATGCTCTGCTGATTGGTTGCGGACTCCAGCCGCGACCAATCAACGAGATTGGCGCCAAATTTAAGCAACGCTCTGCCGATTGATCGCGGTCGCTGGCCGAGATCAATCAGCAGTATTGGCGCAAAATTTAAACACCGCTCTGCTGATTGGTCGCGGTTGTCGGCCGTGACCAGTCAGCAGTATTGGCGCCAAATTTAAACCTCACTCTGCTGATTGGTCGCAACCACCGGCCTCGACCAATCTGCGTTTTTTGTGCCAAATTTAAACAACGCTCTGCTGATTGGTCGCGGTCGCCGGCCGCGACCCATCAGCATTATTGGTGCCAAATTTAAACCCTGCTCTGCTGATTGGTCGCGGCCGCCAGCCGCGAACAATCAGCGAGATTGGCGCAAAATTTAAACACCGCTCTGCTGATTGGTCGCGGTTGTCGGCCGTGACCAATCAGCAGTATTGGCGCCAAATGTAAACCTCACTCTGCTGATTGGTCGCAACCACCGGCCGCGACCAATCAGCACTATTGTCGTCAAATTTAAACACCTCTTTGCTGATTGGTCGCGGTCGCGACTAATCAGCGATTTTGGTGCCAAATTTAAACACCGCACTGCTGATTGGTCGCGGCCGCCGAACGCGACCAATCAGCGATTTTGGCCCCAAATTTAAACACAGCTCTGCTGATTGCACCCGGTCAGCCGCATACCTATTCTAGAATACCTGATGCATTAGAATCGGGCCATCATCTAGTCTATATATATAATCGTCTTATCCCGTCTGTCTGTCTGTGTGTCTGTGTGTCTATGTGTCTGTCTGTCCAGGAAATCCCGCGTCGCTCATTGGTCCGGCAGCAGCCAATCAGCACCGCGGGATTTCTGAAAAAAGATGGCGGCCGTTAGCGGCTCATCTGCGGGACGGAGCTGAGCGGCGATGCAGCCGGGAGATGAGCGCCGCGAGGCGCTCATCTCCCGGCCGGCAACAGCAGAAGGAACCCGACCGCCGGACCCATCTGCGGGACGGAGATGCAGCCGGGAGATGAGCGGCGCGAGGCGCTCATCTCCCGGCCGGTAGCAGCGGAAGGACCGCCGGCGTCGCTGACCTCCATGCGGAAGAGAGGACCGGGCAGCGGCGCTGCAGGTCGGGATACTTCTCCTGCGAGCGCCCGCTCATGTCCCGGGTTCTCGCAGCGGAAGTAACCGCACAGGCAGCGCCGCTCCCCGGTCCTCACCAAGACGATTCGATGATTGGTCGCGGTCTTCGGACCCGACCAATCACCGATCTTGGCTCCAGATTTAAATACCGCTGTGCTGATTGGTCGCCGACGCTGCCCGCGACCAATCACCGATTTGGGCGCAACATTTAAATATCGGCCGCGACCAATCAGCACAGCGGTGTTTAAATCTGGAGCCAAGATCGGTGATTGGTCGCGGCCGATATTTAAATTTGGCGCCCAAATGGATGATTGGTCGCAGGCAGCGTCCGCGACCAATGAGCACAGTAGTGGTTAACTTTAGCCGCAAGATCAGTGATTGGTCGCGGGCCAAGACCGCGCCCAATCACCGATTTGTGCGGCACATTTAAATAGCGGCCGCGACCAATTGGATGTCAGCGCCGCTCCCCAGTCCTCCCTTCACACCCTAGCCGCATGAATGTCAGCGGCGCTGCCTGTGCGGATACTTCCGCTGCGAGAACCCGGGACATGAGAGGGCGCTCGCAGCAGAAGTATCCCTACCCGCAGCGCCGCTCCCCGGTCCTCCCTTCACACCCTAGCCGCTGATGTCCCCACAGTATCCGCATGGTGTTACAAAGATCCGGACATTTGTGTTAAAAATCGCTGATTGGTCGCCGGCGGTGCCCGCGACCAATCACCGATTTGGGCGCCAAATTTAAATATCGGCCGCGACCAATCACCGAACTTGGCTCCACATTTAAACACCGCTGTACTGATTGGTCGCGGCCGATATTTAAATTTGGCGCCCAAATCGGTGATTGGTCGCGGGCAGCGGCCGCGACCAATCAGCAGAGCGGTGTTTAACTTTAGCGCCAAGATCACTGATTGGTTGCGTGCGGAGAGCGCAACCAATCAGCGAATCATATTGGTGAGGAGCGGGGAGCGGAATCGTATTAGTGAGGACCGGGGAGCGCCGCTGCCTGTGCGGCTACTTCCGCTGTGAGAACCCGGGACATGAGCGACTGCTCGCAGCAGAAGTATCCCGACCCGCAGCGCCGCTCCCCGGTCCTCCCTTCACACCCTAACCGCTGATCTCCCCACAGTATGCGCATGGTGTTACAAAGATCCGGACATTTGTGTTAAAAATCGCTGATTGGTCGCTGGCGCTGCCCGCGACCAATCACTGATTTGGGCGCCAATTTTAAATATCGGCCGCGACCAATCAGCACAGCGGTGTTTAAATCTGGAGCCAAGATTGGTGATTGGTCGCGTCCGATATTTAAATTTGGCGCCCAAATTGGTGATTGGTCGCGGGCAGCGCCAGCGACCAATCAGCGATTTTAACACAAATGCCGCGACCAATCAGCAGTATTGTCGCCAAATTTAAACACCTCTTTGCTGATTGGTCGCGGTCGCGACTAATCAGCGATTTTGGTGCCAAATTTAAACACGCTCTCCATTCCTCACTAACACGGTTCGCTGATTGGTCGCGGCCGCCGCCCGCGACCAATCAGCGATTTTGGCGCCAAATTCAAACACCGTTCTGCTGATTGGTCGCGGCCGCCATCCGCGACTAATCAGCGAGATTGGCGCCAAATTTAAACAACGCTCTGCTGATTGGTCGAGGCCGGCGACCGCGACCAATCAGCAGAGCGATGCAGAGCGGGGTTTAAATTTGGCCCCAAAGTCGCTGATTAGTCGCGTATGACGACCACGACCAATCAACAGAGCGTTGTTTAAATTTTGCGCCAAAATCGCTGATTGGTCGCGGCCGTCAGACGCGACTAATCAGCGACTTTGGGGCCAAATTTAAACCCCGCGCTGCATCGCTTTGCTGATTGGTCGCGGTCGGCGGCCGCGACCAATCAGCAGTATTGGCGCCAAATTTAAACACCGCTCTGCTGATTGGTCGCGACTAATCAGCGATTTTGGTGCCAAATTTAAACACGCTCTCCAGTCCTCACTAACACGGTTCGCAGATTGGTCGCGGCCGCCGCCCGCGACCAATCACCGATATTGCCGCCAAATTTAAACACCGCTTTGCTGATTGGTCGCGGTTGCCGAACGCGACCAATCAGCGATTTGGGCGCCAAATTTAAACGCCGCTCTGCTAATTGCGCCCCGTCGGCCGCATACCTATTCTAGAATACCCGATGCGTTCGAATCGGGCCACCATCTAGTATACAGAATAATACAGATACTGAGAATTACACCCAGTATACAGGACAAGAGAACTGGTACTGTGCAGTGTATATATACAGAATAATACAGATACTGAGAATGACACCCAGTATAATATATAGAATAATACAGATACTGAGAATTACACCCAGTATAAAATACAGAATAATACAGATACTGAGAATTACACCCAGTATACAGGACAAGAGAAGTGGTACTGTGCAGTGTATATATACAGAATAATACAAATACTGAGAATTACATCCACGATTCAGGACAGGAGAAGTGGTACTGTGCAGTGTATATATACAGAATAATACAGATACTGAGAATTACATCCACTATACAGGACAAGAGAAGTGGTACTGTGCAGTGTATATATACAGAATAATACAGATACTGAGAATGACACCCAGTATACAGGACAAGAGAAGTGGTACTGTGCAGTGTATATATACAGAATAATACAGATACTGAGAATTACATCCACTATACAGGACAGGAGAAGTGGTACTGTGCAGTGTATATATACAGAATAATACAGATACTGAGAATTACATCCACTATTCAGGACAGGAGAAGTGGTACTGTGCAGTGTATATATACAGAATAATACAGATACTGAGAATTACATCCACTATACAGGACAGGAGAAGTGGTACTGTGCAGTGTATATATACAGAATAATGCAAATACTGAGAATTACATCCACAATTCAGGACAGGAGAAGTGGTACTGTGCAGTGTTTATATACAGAATAATACAGATACTGAGAATTACATCCACTATACAGGACAAGAGAAGTGGTACTGTGCAGTGTATATATACAGAATAATACAGATACTGAGAATTACATCCACTATACAGGACAAGAGAAGTGGTACTGTGCAGTGTATATATACAGAATAATACAGATACTGAGAATGACACCCAGTATAATATACAGAATAATACAGATACTGAGAATTACACCCAGTATAATATACAGAATAATATTGACGCGCCCCTGGGCCTACTTGGTGTAGCGTTGCGCACGCGGGGACTACCTGGAGCCGGGCCTGTTGGGGGTAGTAGTCTCGTGGCGGTGACCCGGTCCGTGCCCAGGGAGTCAAACTGTGTGGCTGAGTATTAGCAGTAGATGTTGGAGGACTACGCCACCCGTTGAACGCAGCTATGGAGCTGCCGCTGCAGGGCAGACCGCTGAGGCCGGTGGAAGGATTGTGCAGCGTGGATGGTATAACCCCCAACGGGAGGGGTATGGCCTCAGGGCAGCCGACGTGGATGAAGGGGGTAGCAGGAACCACTCAGAGACGGTGCGGTGTAGTTTTGGGTCTTTACTGGTGACAAGGTAGACCCTCCCGGAGTACTGGCTAGCGATCGGGGCCTGGTCAGTCCGTGAGCTGATGGGATCTCCCCTGGCCAGGCGGAGTTGTAGGCCTCCCCAACTAATCGTACTCTTCTGGCTACCTTGCTAGAGGCTGATAAAAGTAGCCCACGTCCCTAAGTGTACCGTGTGGTGCTCACCCGTATGGCCGGTGACTCGGGGCCTTCTGGTAGCTTCCGCTCCACGTCGCGGTGCTGGTCCCTTGCGTGTGACCGTGCCTTCGGGTTTCTTGGCCAGAGGACCTGAAATCCCCTGCCAGGCGGTTTCTGCTGCTGGGTAAGGATTAATCCCCACAGCCTCGGACTCCGGGTCCGGTAAGAACTCTTCAATCAGGGCGAGCTCTACAGCTTCCAGCCCCTGATCTCTTTTAGCACAGCTCCCACAGAGCTCCTGATCTTTCTTTCCCTAAAGCTGCTCCACTACAGACCAGACTGTGTCTCTGTCTGTGTTCTCTGCTCTTTCTTTCTCTAACCCTGCCTCAGCCCTAGTTTTATATAGGGGAAGTTCTTCCCCTCCCAGGACTGGGCAGGAGGTGTGGCATGCATAGGATTCCTGACCAGGAGACCTCCCACCTGCTCACAGACGTAATATTGCTATTACTGTGGAAACCAGACCCCTGGGGTGCCACAATATAGATACTGAGAATTACATCCACTATACAGGACAGGAGAAGTGGTACTGTGCAGTGTATATATACAGAATAATACAGATACTGAGAATTACATCCACTATTCAGGACAGGAGAAGTGGTACTGTGCAGTGTATATGTATTTCACCCAAAATTGTACTAATAAAAGCATCATCTAGCCAAGGCAAAAATAAGCCATCACACAGCTCCAGTATATAGAGGAAATGTCCAGTGCGCTGTAGTATATAGAGGATGTGTCCCGTGTGGTGTAGTATATAGAGGATGTGTCCCGTGTGGTGTAGTATATAGAGGATGTGTCCCGTGTTGTGTAGTATGTTATGCACACACCTGGGCTGACTGGCATGTGCGTGATTTAGTGATTCCACTGTGCCATGAACCGGAGAGTGTCTGGAGGGGCGTAACTAAGTATCAACCCGATCCGACCAAGTTCGCACGACGGCTAACGACGCCGTGCACCAGGGAGGAACCGAGCAGTGGGACCAGGTGCTACTCCAGGCCAGATCCCGGACACGGCTGTTGACCCACACCGGGGAATACAGGAACAGGCGGGTTAGTCTTGCACACAGACAGGTGGGTATTGGCATGCACGGCTGGAGTGCAGACAGGAGGATACTGGCAGGCACGGCTGTTATGCAGACAGGAGGGTACTGACCAGTGCGGCTGGCGTGCAGACGGGGAGGTACTAGCAGGTTGAAGCACAGGCTGGATAGAGTCCAGTACAGAATGGGATACAGGAACAGAACCGCAGATGCGGTAGACAAGCAGAGCAGAGAGGTACCACCGGAGTGGTGGGAAAGGCGGAGCAGAGAGGTACCGCTGGAGCTGTGAGCAAGCAGAGCAGTTAGAAACCGCCGGAGCGGTGAGCAAGGCAGAGCAGGCAGGAACCGCCGGAGCGGTGAGCAAGGCAGAGCAGGCAGGAACCGCCGGAGCAGTGAGCAAGGCAGAGTAGGCAGGAACCGCTGGAGCGGTGAGCAAGGCAGAGCAGGCAGGAACCGCCGGAGTGGTGAGCAAGGCAGAGCAGACAGGAGCCGCCGGAGTGGTGAGCAAGGCAAAGCAGGCAGGACCCGCCGGAGCGGTGAGCAAGGCAGAGCAGGCAGGAACCGCTCGAGTGGTGAGCAAGGCAGAGCAGGCAGGACCCGCCGGAGCGGTGAGCAAGGCAGAGCAGGCAGGAACCACTGGAGCGGTGAGCAAGGCAGAGCAGGCAGGAACCGCCGGAGCGGTGAGCAAGGCAGAGAAGAGGGGACAGGGCTCTGTTCACACAGAACAGACTGGAAGGGAAAGGCAGAACCAGATATACACAATATACTTGCAATGAAGTAGCGAGTGGACTCTTAACTCACAAACGGAAGTACAGCGACAACGAGTAGGAGTTAGGTGCAGGTTCAGACTCTGCAGAAAAAGGGAAGGTACGGACATAGAGAAAAACAGGTAACAGGCTTGGAGAGTGTTCAGACAGGAACTGAGTGTTCAGACAGGAACTGACACTGCAGCGAGATACAGGAGCGAGTCTGGGTATGCGGCCCCCAGAATGGCGGACAAACAGGCTAGAAGACACAGATAACAGGTCTGGGTATGCGGCCCCCAGAAGGCGGGACGAACAGGCTAGGAGCGTGTTCAGACAGGCCTGGGAATACAGCCTCCAGGAAGGCGGACAGGCAGGAAAAACAGAACAGGACCGGGCACATCAGGCAAGAAGCCCTCGGAGGATAAGAGTTGCTCAGGCACCAGCTTCAAGGTGGAGCTGGTTTAAATATCCAGTGACAGACAGAAATAGGCTGAGGACGCATTAGGGGTGTGCCCACAACAGCTACAAAAAACAAGAAGTAACCGGGCTGCTGCCCTAAGCAGTCAGAACAGAGACAAACAGACAGCATGAATAGAAGCCAGACTAGCAGACTGGACTGAAGATCAAGTTTGCAATCTTGCATAGTGAGAGATGGTGCACCATGCAAGCCCGCCACCAGGTATGTTACAGTGTATATAGAGGATCTGTCCCGTGTGGTGTAGTATATAGAGGATGTGTCCCGTGTGGTGTAGTATATAGAGGATGTGTCCCGTGTGGTGTAGTATATAGAGGATGTGTCACATGATGCGTAGTATATAGAGGATGTGTCCCTTGTGGTGTAGTATATAGAGGATCTGTCAGCTCTCCTGTGTGGTGTAGTATATAGAGGATCTGTCCTGTGCGCTGTAGTATATAGAGGATGTGTCCCGTGTGGTGTAGTGTACAGAGGATCTGTCGGCTCTCCTGTGGGGTGTAGTATATAGAGGATCTGTCCTGTGCGCTGTAGTATATAGAGGATGTGTCCCGTGTGGTGTAGTATATAGAGGATCTGTCCCGTGTGGTGTAGTATATAGAGGATGTGTCCCGTGTGGTGTAGTATATAGAGGATGTGTCCCATGTGGTGTAGTATATAGAGGATGTGTCACATGATGTGTAGTATATAGAGGATGTGTCCCTTGTGGTGTAGTATATAGAGGATCTGTCAGCTCTCCTGTGTGGTGTAGTATATAGAGGATCTGTCCTGTGCGCTGTAGTATATAGAGGATGTGTCCCTTGTGGCGTAGTATATAGAGGATGTGTCACATGATGTGTAGTATACAGAGGATCTGTCCCGTATGGTGTAGTGTATAGAGGATCTGTCGGCTCTCCTGTGTGGTGTAGTATATAGAGGATCTGTCCCGTGTGGTGTAGTGTATAGAGAATCTGTCGGCTCTCCTGTGTGGTGTAGTATATAGAGGATCTGTCCTGTGTGGTGTAGTATATAGAGGATCTGTCCCATGTGGTGTAGTATATAGAGGATCTGTGCCGTGTGGTGTAGTGTATAGAGGATCTGTCGGCTCTCCTGTGTGGTGTAGTATATAGAGGATGTGTCACTTGTGGTGTAGTATATAGAGGATGTGTCCCGTGTGGTG
This sequence comes from Phyllobates terribilis, assembly GCF_046119375.1. Taxonomy (NCBI): domain Eukaryota; kingdom Metazoa; phylum Chordata; class Amphibia; order Anura; family Dendrobatidae; genus Phyllobates; species Phyllobates terribilis. The sequence continues at coordinate 6,209,195 of NW_027362847.1, read as the reverse complement.
TAGTATATAGAGGATGTGTCCTGTGTGGTGTAGTATATAGAGGATGTGTCCCGTGTGGTGTAGTGTATAGAGTATCTGTCGGCTCTCCTGTGTGGTGTAGTATATAGAGGATCTGTTCTGTGCGCTGTAATATATAGAGGATGTGTGGCGCCCTGCTGCGCAATAGTGCCACAGATCCTAGAGGGGTGCTTGGACGGATTTCTCCACAAGAGGCCCTCAGAGCATACACACACCTCCACCCTACCTCAGACCACCAGACGGAGCCCGGATAGGGACATATATATACGGAGGGTGGAGTTAGGCAGGCAGAACAGAGCAGGAAGCTCCTGCAAGTACAGCCTGTGAGTCTGCTGCAGCCACAGAGCAGAACAGTCTAGTTGTGTTTTAGTGTAGGCTCAGACACAGAAACAGGTCTGCAGCCAGTTCCTGCAGGAGTCAGTCTGCAGAGGTAGGCCAAGCTAGACTCAAGTAGCTCAGGTTAGTGAGCTTAAGGTGTACCAACGCCATAAGAGAGGTGAAGCGCAGCCTGCCAGCTGCTAGTGTGTATAGCCTAGTGAGGGCCCCGAGTAGGCTGAAGGCTAGTGGAGTGAGTAGCATTGGGGGCAGAGGAGCTGTACAAGCTCACCCCAGAAACATATACCGGACACCGGGTCCGCGTCTACAGGGCCATATATTCCCCTGTAGAGACAACCGGATTCCCTGGAAGACTTCAGGTCCCAGGATCACCCAAGAGCTGATACGTACCAGAGCCAGGAGTCACGGAGGCCCCGCAAGCAGGGAGTGTGAACTCCAAGAGAAGGCCCTATCAGAAGATCAGCAGGTGCAGGACAGTGACAAAGTTAGGCCTAGCTCCAGGCAGGTCAGAAACTTACTACACAAAGGCAAGAAACAGGAGGCCCTATACCTGCTCACTGGGGAGAATCCTGATATGCACCCTTCACCCTATAGTGCTCCGGAATGTGACTGAATTTCCACCAGTAAAAGGTACTGAAGTGAACTGTGTGTGGTTGCCAATCCTTCTTCAGACCCGGCTGGGTCCCCTCTGTCCTGCATCCCTACATTTACACTGCCCTGAGGCCCAGCTCCACCTGTGGGGAGCTATACCACCCAAGCTGCCTTAACACCGGCCTCAGCGAACTGCCGCAGCGCTGGTGATCCTCACCAGACACCACAGGTGGCGTCACGAACTTTCACATAATTATCCACCTTTTTAAAGAGAGGCCCAGGGTACGGGCCCGGGAGCCGACTACCGCGACATCCCCCAAGGCCAGGCATCAAGGCCCAGGCGCCAAGTACATCCCCATCCCCTGGGCTCGTCATCTCTTTCCTGGCGTCACGAACAGGATAGCGTGCCCGCGGCTACGGAAGGAGTTGTGCCCGTTGCCACCGGGTACTGTGCGCCTTTATTCACGAACTGTATATTGTACTGTGGCGAAGATTGATGCCATTGTTACGTCACTGTGCGAGAAGAAGGGCGTAACCACGCGAAAACTAGGAGGCGTACCTGTGTAACCGCGCGAAGTCTCTGACACGCCCCACGCACTGACGCAGCGTCAGGTCCTGGCAGGAAGCCCCAACGCACGCTCTGACGTAAGACGAGAAGCGACGCAAGGTCCTATCCGACGACCGTCACCTGCAGAGCTGCGGCCTACGGAAAAAGAAGGTAGGCCACGGTTCGCTAGGGGGATGCCAGGATGTCGCAGGAGCAGCCCGATACCGGGGTTCGGGTCGAGAACCCCGATGATCCCACCGGGGATGATGCCGCGCGGGATGGAGCAACCGCCCCATCAACAGGGCCTGTAGCGCCTATCGTACCATTGACTTTACAGTACATGCCTGGAGCAAAGTGGCTCCCCCAGTACAGCGGCAAGCCAGACACCCTGTCTGGATTCAAGCGAAAAATATGCAGCATACTGGACATGTATTCTATGATGGGCAAACAAAGAGCTGCACTTGTTGTGGGACAATTGACTGGTGCTGCGGAGAGAGAAGTAGAGACTTGGTCAGCCGCAGACCAGGAGTCAGTGTCCGTAATCTTCAAAAAGTTACAAACTTCTTTGAGGCAGACCTCCAGATGAGGTTCTACCACTGCTCACAGAAACCGGTGGACAGTGTTCGGGACTATGCCTGCCGTTTGCAAGGGGCCCTGCGGGCTCTGAAACAGGTCAGTCCAACCAGCATAACTGATGAAAGTAAAATGCTAAAAGAACAATTTGTCCGGGGGCTGAGGTCCCAAGAGGAGAGCAGGACTGTGCGTTGGTGGTCCTTGGATCATCCAGATGCTACCTTTAAGGACATGGCTATAAAGGAACTGCAACCCCTGGAAACAGCAGATACTGCTATACAACATTACCAGGGTAGGGCCACTCCAACGCCCGCAGCACCCACCTTTTCCCCACTGGCTAATGAAGCTAAAGTGCAGGCAGCGCCCCCTTGTGAGCTGGACAGTCTGGGCTCAGAAGTGCGCCAGCTGACTAAAAACCTGGTCACTCTGATGAGTGCCCTGCAGCTACGGACGGAGCCAGAGACGGAGGGAAGGATCCTGCTAGCCGACTGCCCTGAGGATGTCCCCTGGATGAGAGGAAGGAGGAGGACGCCGTCGCCCCGGAGGAGGACAACGCCGCCCGGGAGGAGGAAAACGCCACCTCGTGGAAGGACCAACAATCAGCGCCACCCTCAACGAGAGTTTGTCAGCCACCGCTGCCAGAAGGCAGGCCACACAGTGCGCAATTGCCCTTTAAAAGAGCAAACCCTCGGTCCGAGGGTCAACGCCAAGAACGCCAACGCCGATGCCCTGTCCAGGATGCCTCACCAGTCAGACACAGAAGAAGAAGTGGATGACCTGGAGGAGATTGAGCTACCTGCCTTTCACCGGAATGGGATGATCCACGAGTAATGAGCCTCCAGGAGGCAGCGTGGTAAGACGTTAAACCCTTTGCCTCACCACAGCTGGAAGGAGACCAAGGACAGCGACCTGGTTGTCAGCCGTATCAAGGAGCTGATAACCCAAGAAGGTTCCTCCCTGGAGAAAGATGCATCTTTCCAAGCAAAACAGCTGTGGAATGAGAGAAGCCGGCTGTTCATCTATCGAGAGAAGCTGTGCCGGAGGTACATCAATCCCAAGACCCACGAGATGGTATGGCAGATAGTGGTCCCCAAGATGGACATCCAGATGGTGTTGGAGGCCTACCACAATCAGGCGGGGCACTTTGGCTGGAAAAAGCTAGAAACCCTGCTAAAGTGTCGATTCTACTGGGTGGGAATGCGCAGCTCCATTGAGAAGTGGTGCAGAGACTGTGGATCCTGTAGCCTCAGAAGAAAAGACTACAGCAGCCAGAAGGCGCCCCTGCAACCCATCAAGATGGCTTGACCCCTGGAGATCGTGGCGCTGGACCATGTCAAGCTGTCACCCAGCAGGTCAGGGTACTCCTATGCCCTGACCATGGTAGATCACTACTCCAGGTTCCTGGTGGTCGCCCCTGTCAAAGACCTGACGGCAGAAACAGCAGCAAAAACGTTCCAAGCATATTTCTGCAGACCCCATGGATACCCTGAGCAGGTGCTGACAGACCAAGGCCCAGCCTTCGAGGCCGAGTTGTTCAAAGAGTTCTGCCATTTGTATGTGTGTAGGAAGATAAGAACTATACCGTACCACCCCCAAACCAATGGTCTCTGTGAAAAGATGAACAACATTGTCATCGACCTGCTGAAGACCTTACCACTTGAGGAGAGAAATCAGTGGCCAGACCTACTACCTGACCTGGTAGATCTGTACAATCACATACCTATGAGTTCCACCAATTGCACTCCAGCATATCTCATGCGAACAAGACCAGGAAAGTTGCCCATGGACCTGGAGCTTGGTGTTGCAGAACCAGAAGCAGATATGTCCACTGAGGACTGGGACACGTCCAGACAGGAGCAGTACAGAAGAGTACAAGCCTGTGTCGAAGACAGTCTCGCTAGGGTGAAGGACAAGCAGGAAGACCACTATAATAAGAGTGCGCCAGCAGAACCCTTCACACCAGGATAAGTGGTATTGAAAAGGAAAAGGAGAAACCACAAACTTGATGACCAGTGGGAGACAGAACCCTACCCTGTGTTGAATTTATAGGTTTGATAACAGGAAGACGTGTTTGATTAGCAAAGATGAAGGAAGAACAACTGCAACGGTATCTAGAGACCACCTGAAGTTGTGTCCAGAACTGCTAAAGCCCCAAGAAGAAGTGCCTCTCATCACCCCGGAGGAACCTGAAGAAGCAGTAATACATACTGATTTAGGAGATTTCCCGGCAGATTGGCCTCAAATAGGAGGAGCAGTCATAATCCCAGTACTCCACTTCTTTCGACAGCCAGAAGACCCTCCACAGCCAGATGAACCTGTAAGTGCTGCAGAAGAGCCTAGTGCTGCAGAAGAGTCAGCTCAAGAAGAATCCCCGGACGAAGCATCCCCGGCAGGAGCAGAGCAAGAAGGCCCAGCCAATGGTGAACTTGCCAGGCCAAAGGGAGGTTAAGGCAGTTTTTCAATACCATCACTAGTAGAACAAATCGGGTAACTGACAACACAGATACCACACATTCTATGAAGAATCCTTTATCGTGATTAGTAATTCTTCTATATAAAGTAAATGACATGTGGGAGTATGGTGATGATTACCGCACCCATCCTTCTAAAATAATTCCAGTGCAGAAGAACAGCATGTAGTCTGACCTGGGTATCAGGGGTGTATTAAGGATAGCCAGGGCCCCGCGTGGCCCCCCCACGTGACGGGTCGGAGGTCACCATATACCTGAAACATTATTATTGAAAAAAATAGCTGCCGAGTGAAACTAACCTAAAAAACATCCATTAATCTAAAATTTACCTTCAGTTAAAAAAAATACTTTACCCATAGTATTGAACAGACCAACTTTAATATGTAATCAAGTCTCTTGCCAATTTTCACAAGGTTTTCATATCAATAGTGCAACAAACACAGAATACAGTAGAAAATATTAACAATATAACACTTCCATTACAATAGAAACATCAGTCATTATATCAATAAAGTGTCAAATGCATAACAATAAATAAATATATATTTTTCAAAAGCTGTCAGAACCATAAACTGTAGAAGCAAAGTATCCTCTCCCTAAGCCTAAGCTCCAGCATACCAGATAGTTTTGGGGTATGTTACTTGCTACATTTAATAGGTTAATTTGAACTTTAGCCTAGGGATGTTAGTAAAGATTTGTCTCTGGAAGTGTCACCCATTTCCCCTGTATGAGGCTGACCAACCAAACTGGAGGCATGAAGGAAAAAAAAAAGAAAAACCAACAGATTAAGGCAAGACCTCACCTTTTCTGAGTAATATAAGACTCATGTTTAAAGCAATACTGCAGTTTTTTTGTATTACGGCACTGGAGTAGAGCCACTAATCTAAGTTCCCTGCCCCTAGTCTCATCCTTACCAACCGGCATCTTCATCTGTATTCCGTGAGGCTCCTGACGTTCTCCAGCAGTTTGTGACCTGCCAGCTTGCTCCAGTGTTTGCTGGCCTATCAGGAAGTCAGAACTCAATTTAAGCCCATGAGATCCAGAACAAGGCCAGCAACAGGCCCCCACACTTACACTGAGAGCTTCTGACCATTACTTCAGGTCAGTCCAAAGTTGCAGTCAAAACATGGCTGTGGGACTGAAGCGGCGCTGGGAAGAGCTGAAGACAGTGGCTAGTAAGTATAATAATAGGGTTAAGGAACCACTAGTTTAGTTGCACCACACCAGCGCTGAAATAAAAAAAAACAAACCCTGGAGTGGGGCTTTAACCAGGTGACAAAACTGTCACTATCAGTGATTACTGTGCAGGCGGAGGAGAGCAGAAGTGTGTGATTCCATATACTGCTCTGCATCTATCTCAGGCTGTGTGGAATAATGCCCTGGTACCTGAGGTAGATGCTGAGCGCTGTATGTGACACGTGCTGATCGGACACTGCAGCTCTCATCTCAGTACTGTCCTGCTGCTGTGAGACAAGAACTGTAATGTGCCATCAGCACTTGTAACAAACAGCGCTCAGCATTTAGCCCAGGTGCCTGAAAGTTATTCCCCAAAGCCTGGGATGGATGCAGAGCAGTATATAGAATCATACACCACTGCACAGCAATCAATAGAAGGCAGATTTTTTTTTTAACTAGTTAGACAAGAGTATTATATACAGAGAAAGCCAGCTCTCATACCCTCTGCGATTGTGCGCTTTATCCTCTGCCTGACACCTCCTGCACATTATTGGGTAACATCATACAGGGAAAAAAGTAAATGCCCCCTTAGTTGAAGGGGAAATTGGCATAAAGTTTTCAAGTAATTGTAAAAACTAAAAATGGCTGCTGTGTCAGTCTGTGTGTTTTGTGAGTAACTTACAGTTTGGCTGGTACTTTGAAGAGGAAACACACGATGGTATGTGCTGTGCTTGAATTTTCAATACCTAAAAGAAATGAGGCAAAAAATAATTTTTCTTAACATCTGTTTACACATATACATAGTAACAGTCATCCTTCAACCTTAAAAAATAAGTCCATCTAGTTCAAGCCATAGCCTAACATGCTGATCCAGAGGAAGGCAAAAAAAAACCATGTGGCAAACACTAAGCTCCACATTGGGGAAAAAAATTCCTTCCTGACTCCATACGACAATCAGACTAGTTCCCTGGATCAACGCCCTATCAAGGAATCTAGTATACAGTGCTGTGCAAATTAATTGGGACAAAGCCAAAAAAACCCATATTTTTGAATATTTAATAATAAAATGTTATAATGCACTGTTACATACAAATTATAGTAAGAAATATGTCCTCCTTTAGCAGATATGAGATTTTCAATGCGTTTTGGCATTGATTCTACCAAGTTTTTGCATAAATTCTTCCATTCTTCATCATGGAACCACACTTGTATGGCACTGTTTATCATGCGTTCTTTGGTTGTACAGTCCATTTTGCCAAGACGTCTCTTCACAATGCTCCACAAATTTTCTATAAGATTTAAGTCTGGTGAATTGCCAGGCCAGTCCAGCACTTTTACTTTATTTTCTTCCAGGAATTTCTTCACACACTTGGAATTGTGGCATGGAGAAAAAGTACACTAAACCACTCCTCACAGAAACAAGCTCTCAACTGAAGCTGAGGGGGCAGCTAGCTGTTATTTTCTGACTAAAACCAGTCAAACCACATTTTGTTACTCACGGTTGTACACTCACACCTGTTCAAAAAAGTTAAAACTGGTTTGAATCACTGACTGGTAACCAACTTACGATTTTACTTAAAAAATGCTTTGTCCCAATTAATTTGCACAGCACTGTATATAATCTGTAATATTATACTTATTAAGAAAGGCATCCATGCCCTTCTTAAATGTTAGTAGTGAATCCCTCATTACAACATCATGCGGCAGAGAGTTCCATAGTCTCACTGCTCTTACAGTAAAGAATCCACGTCTGTGATTATCATTAAACCTTCTTTCCTCCAGATGTAGAAGATGCCCCCTTGTCGGCGTCTCAGGCCTCAGAGTAAAAAGATCAGTAGAAAGGTCTTTGTACTGTCCCCTCATATACTTGTACATAGTAATAAGATCACCCCTAAGCCTTCGTTTTTCCAAACTAAATAACCCCGAGTGAAATTGATAAGAAAGTGTGTGTCATATGCGAGTGTACTTGAGAAACACTTACTAGAAAGTCACTGGATCTCTGTTTTGTCTTTCTCCAAGAGCTTCTTGGTCCTGACACATGTTCCATTGATCAAAGCATGAGAGAAGTTCCTGCAGACAAACCCTGAAAAACATAATGCGAGTCAGTTCTGACCAGATTGTCATCTACTTTTCTCAGAACGTCTACTTCTACTTCTCTTAACGTGAGAAAATGGCTGTGGATTTTTAACATTTCTTTTACTTTGTTAGTCCCCTTAGGCAACTTGAAACTGAACGTTAGATCACTTGTCTATATTCAAAAGTACTTTTGCATTGCTACATATAAAATCACTATTGCCTGTGAAGCCCAACCTCAGAATGACAGTGGCATGTGAAGAGAACCTAGTATGTCCATATCCTCAAACGCTATTGACGCGCCCCCTGGGCAGCGGGGTACTCGCCAACCGGGCCTTGATGGATTTGGGGGATGTCACATTCCGTGACCCAGGGTGGTCAGTCCAAAAATAAAAGGGGAGATAAAAATGTAAACTAAAAAGGGGAAGTAGGGTAGGTTTGTAAATGTTCGTGACGCCACCCGTGGTACCCGGTAATGACTACCGGCGCTGCGACAGTTCTCTGAGGCCGGTGTTCCGGGCAGCTTAGTTGGTGCTACTCTCCACGGGTAGAGTAGGCCTCAGGGCAGTGTAGATGTGATGTAGAGTGGTGGCGGGTGCTGTGCCGCTGTAGAAAGAACAGGCAGAGATAGCGGTTGAAGTCATCCGAGTCTTTACTCACTTTTTATCAGCTCAGAGCTTCTCTCTGCTGTCACACGGCGAGCTGCGGCCGCCAGGGTGGGGCTCAGCACTTTCCAGGTAGTTCAGGAGCACCTGCCAGGACCCCGCTCTAGTGTGTTCCTCTCTTGCTCAACTTCTCCCGCCGTGTGTTCCCCACTGAGTCCCGTACGGGTGCTGCAATCTCTCTATGGGCAACGTGTAGTTCCCGGACCGACTGGGCGCCCTTTTTGGTGACTTGTGGTGAGGCTGAGGCGTAAGGCTGGGTCCCTCTGGGTAAATTCAGATTAGGGCATACAGGTGGCGACTCCGCTCCATCCATATCCCCCTGGGATCCACATAAGCCTCCGGATTCTTCCGACAGAGACGTGAAGTACAAAGTCAGATTGGGGACCGGTTACCCCTCTTGCGGCCGGGTCCCTCTGGCTAGGCCAGAATAAGGTATGCAGGTGGTGGCTCCGCTCTGTCCATATCCCCTGGGATCCTTTCGCCTGTGAATCTTGACTCCTCTGCTCCCCTCCTGGGCCTCCTACTCTCAGGACCCTGACCGAGACAGAGCCTACAGCAACTCTGCCCTGCTCCTCGTCTCGAGGCCTGAGACCGAGGACTGTGGACCCTCAGCTGGCTGCAGCGTTGTGCTGTCTACCGACCAACGACCCACAACCAAAGACAATGATACCAAGATGGCCTCCATATATATATGATCCAGCTAAGTGCTCAAAATAAATGCTTCCTCCACCCTCACTCACTACATGGTTCCCCCCAACTCCTCCATTCCGGCCCGGGGCGGCACTATGGTGCATATAGGCCCCCTTCAGAACTGGAGTGGTGTAGTGTTGAGTGTGTGTTTGGGGTCCTGTATGGTACTCCATCCTTACCTGGAAGAGGAGATATCACACCCTTAAGTGGGGTGCAATAACTCTGTGGCGACTGAGCCCGCAGGGGCGCCACATTATTGACCTGCAGTGCAGGTTAATAGTATAGAAAAGTGCCCAACCGCTGTACTGAACGTGCAGCTCATGGGAAAAAAATGGAATTTAAATCATTCCAAGAACCTTTACTGGCCTTCAGTCATACAGGTGTGTACAAAGCATCTACAATTGCAGCCCATAGCACTGCGAGTGGCTCCTGCAAGCACGTGTGACGCTCATAGCCCTCCCTGGGAAGATGGGGGGGTACTCGGAGCCGGGTCAGATGTTGGGGAATGTAGCCGTGGCCTGGACCCGTTCCGTGCCCAGGGCCGTCACATTAAAAGATTTAATGGGCTTTCAGGGTTGGTGTTAATCGAGTGGTTGTATTGACTACACCACCTGTGGTGCCTGGTGATTCTCCACCAGCTCTGCATTCAGTCCTCTGAAGCGGGATGTAGCGGCAGCAGAAGATGGTACTACTCTCCACAGGCGGAGCAGGGCCTCAGGGCAGAGAGGACAAGAGGATGGGAGCTGTTGTGGAAGATGTTGTGCGGTGTAGTGCGGTGCCGCGTTGCAATAAGAAACCGGAGGCCATAGGGGTAGTCTTCCAAGCTTTACTCACGGTAGAATGCTCAGCTGCAAGGCTTCTCCCTGCTCCTCACGGCACGCTGCGGCCACCAGGACCGGGGGTCCGACAACCTCCGGGTAGTTCAGGTGCTTTGGTCAGGACCCCGCACCAGAGTGTTCCTAGACTTTCCCACTAGGTCCTCTCCTGTCCGTTTGTGGTGCGTGTACTAAGGCCGGGTCTCCCTCTGGACTATGCACAGAACAAGGGTACGGGTGGCGACTCCGCTCCGTTACCCGGTGGGATCCACTGAGCCTCCGGGCTTCTCTGACTAAGACTTGTAATGACAGAGTCAGATATCGGGGACCGGTACCCCTTTTGCAGCAGGAATCCCTCAGACTAGGCCAGAATAGTGAGGACAGGTGGCGTATACCGCTCTGTCTTCATCCCCCTGGGATCCTTTTGCCTGCGGAGCTATACTCCTCCGCTCCCCTCCAGACCTTCTTAAGTAAGGACCTTGACCGGGTAGAGACAGCCGTTAACTCTTGCCCGTTCCTCGACTCAAGGCCAGAGTTCGAGGACCGTGTCCCCATCAACTGCAGGTTCACACAGAAAGCCACGTTCAGCGATGAAGATCACAATCAAAGACCTTGAACTTAAGATGGCTGGCTATTAAATATGAATTTAGTACGTGTAACCTCTAAGTGTATCCTCCACCCTCACCCACTACTAGGTTCCCCCTTACTTTGGTTCCCCCATCTCCACTTATCCCGGCTGGGGCAGCACCCTGGTGCCTTAAAGCCCCCCTACAGGTGGGAGAGATGTAGTGTTGAATGCAGAGGTGGGGTCCTGACAGCTGCACCATCTTTACCTCGAAGGAGAGATACCACACCTCATTAAAGAGATGCAGTACCCCTTTGGCGACCGAACCCTCAGGGGCGCCACACACGCCCTGGCACTTTGACTGATAGCTGACTCTACAGTGATGCACTGCATCGCGAGAGGTCAAATTGCTAGGGTGTGCTTACAGCAGCCACTCGCATGTATGACTGAAAACCGGCAGTTCTTGTGATGAAGTCTATTTCTCTCTTCTCATCTCTCAAACAATCCTGCTATTACATATAGACGCTCAAAAAAATTAAAATATCTTCTGGTAAACAGCCACCTTGGGGGGCCAGCAGCTAAGGGTTTATTTGGATCCAAGGGCCCAAGCTGGGGCTGCCACCCATGTGGCTCTTGCGTGGCGTGCCTCAATAAAGAGTCTACGAAAATCTTTACAAATTCAAATGGTACGAAGCAATATAAGATTACTCATACTATCACATGTACCACAGTTGGGGTGATCTACAGTGCAAAATGCCCTTGCAACAGAATATATGTAGGCCTTACATCAAGAGAACTCCGAAGAAGAACTAGAGAACGCGTCTTGGATATCAAGGCAGCAAAAGAAATTTACAATGTGGATGAGCTCAAGACATTACCGCGTCACTTTATGAAGTTTCATAACAGTGACCCTTCTGGTCTCCAGTTGAGTGGTTTTGATAGGGTCTACCCAGGCACTAGAGGAGGTAACTGGAAAAAAATCCTGGCACAGAAGGAGGCAAGGGGGATCACTGTGTTGAACACCTTAACCCTCCATGGTCTCAATGAGACAAATAGTTTTGTTTCATTTCTTTAATATTGTTGGGTGGTTCCTAGTGGAGTGCATTGTATTATGGTCATTTTACTTTTAATCTTATTTTAATTGTTTTTATTCGTTTATACTTACGTTTTCTTCTTTCCTTCTCTTCTTAGTTCTTTCGCCTGACGTTTGCTATTTTTCAGAGTTGGTCATCTTCTTGAGCGTCATCATCACCAGTGCATTTGAACCTCTTTTTATATTTTAAAGAATTTAAATATCTTCTAGTAATATATGTATAATGTCATGCATTTATGTGCCCCATGCCTTTTTGTTATATAAATATATTTTTCATCTCATCATATTTTTCACTATATATTCACTAGCACAATTGCACTGTATGGGTCATATTATATGATAGGTGTCACACTATCTATCATATATCATAGATATATAATTTTTTCATATGATATATATTCTCCTATAACATTTTCACGTTATTATCTCATATACGTCCCTGGTATCCTGTTATTAATTTCCAGGGCAGGTCCTTGTTAGCTAGTGGACTGAAAAAAAGGTAATTAGCTCATATCACCTGATACTCACAGGAATCCCAGGCTCACGGATTAGTGTCCAGCATACACTTGTAAGGATATATAGAAAAAGTAAAATCCGGTGCCACAAGCGATAAATCCTTTATTCCAAAAATTAAAAATCACATGTCCCTAGGAGGGGAACAACTGGACGCGTTTCGAGGACACAGCCCCTTAATCGTCAGTATACAAATGAATTAAAAAACAACACATTTATAATAAAAACTGTGACCACCCCTAAGCATGTGTGATAGATTAGTATACACATTAGGATATTAACTCCTACTTAGACAAGATTTGCGTGCAACAAATTCTCATAGAATATACAGACAGAGTTAGGGGAAAAAAAAAACAAAAAAAAAACTTTTATGTAAATAATTTGCCATATAGATGCACAGAACAGAATATGCATATAATATTATAAATGCAAGTATATATATATATAATTCAATAAAAAAACATTAAATCTGATCTATAATTCATACCTTGCGGTATCCGTGCATTTAATTTCAATATCCACAATTTTTCTTTGTTATGGAGCATTTTTTCCCAATTACCGCCACGATGGGGACGTGGTACTCTCTCTATGCCTGTAATATTTAATGTGCTTATATTGCCCGCATGTACCTCTCTGAAATGTTTGGAGAGACCTGATAACCTGATGGATTTTGAGGCAGGATTTGCTCCTGTAATATGTTCTGATATTCTTGCCTTAAGGGCTCTGGTAGTGCGGCCTATAGAATATTCTGAACAGCTGGCACAAGTTGCCATATAGACAATATGGGAGGTGTTACAATTTATATAAGACTCTATGTCATATTTTCTACCTGTATGTAAATCAGAGAAACTTGAACCCATAGCGACATATTTGCACATACAGCATCTATTTTCACCACATTTATACATGCCGACATATTTCAGCCAGGTGGGACTTTGTACTTTATTATCCAAAAATACGCTGGGTGACAACATATTGCGTAGATCCTGACCTTTCCTTGAAACCACCCTACAGCCTGCTTCCAATATATTAGACAATTTGTCATCCTGATATAATATGGGTAAGTTCTTGAGAAAGATTTGTTTAATGTTGTAAAAATGATCACTATATGGCGTAGAGAAAGTTAATGAAGATTTAGCCTTATTGGAACTATGTTTTACTGATTGTGTCAACAAACCTTCTCTATCTTTAAATGTAGCTATAGATATAGCCCTATCGATCATCCATTTTTTATATCCCCTAGACCTCAGTCTCGCTGACATGGTTTTAGTTTCCTCCTCAAAACACTCTTGTTCACTGCAATTGCGTCTAGCTCTAATGAACTCACCCACTGGTAAATTTTTTATAACATGTTTTGGGTGGCTGCTTTCAGCTCTCAAGAGAGAATTGCCGCTAAGGGGCTTGCGGTAAAGTTTAGAGGCAATTTTCCCTGTACTCACACAACCAGTCAATACGACATCCAAAAACGGAGTGGACTCCTTGTGAATCTCCATAGTGAATTTCAAATTGTAGTTGTTATTCTCCAGATAATTTAGAAATTCAGTAACAGGTGGTGCGGGAGACCCCGATGACAGACCCCATATGAGGATCATGTCATCAATGAATCTCCCGCACCACCGAATATTGTTCCTATATGGACAACATTCATTGAAAATATATTCTTCCTCCCATCTTTTCATATAAACATTGGCCAGTGAAGGGGAAAACTTAGAGCCCATCGGACAACCGCAAAGCTGTAAGTAAAATTTATCATTGAAGATGAAAAAATTACTCTTCAAAAGAAATTCCAAACTCAAAAGCAAAAATTCCTTGACACCATCAGTAAAAATGTCAGTTAGATTCAAAAAATATTGCACAACCCTCAATGCCTTATCGTGAGGTATTGAGGAATACAACTGGACAACATCACATGTTATCCAATTACAGTCCTCCTGCCAAGACATAAGATTAATGGCCTGCATTAAATGCTGAGTATCTTTTATCATACCTGGTGATCCCTCCAGTAAGACACGCAATCTGGAATCCACCCACCCTGAAAGTCTCTCATGGAGGGTATGTATACCCGCCACGATTGGCCTCAGGGGAGGTGGAAACACTGACTTATGCGTCTTAGGGAGGGCATGAAAAATCGGAATAACAGGCTGATCTGGAGACAAAAATTCCTTCATTTTGGAATCAATGGCTCCAAGAGCTACTCCTTCCTCCAGTAGCCTGTTTAATTTTATAGTAAAATTCTTTGTGGGATCAGAGACTAAGGGGCGGTAGGTGGTGGAATCAGATAATATATCCTCTACCAATTTTTTATATAATCCTGAATCCAGAATCACCACCGAACCCCCCTTGTCTGAAGGTCTAATGACAATGGTAGAATTAGCCCTTAGGGAAATTATTGCTTCCCTTTCCCTTTTGGAAAGATTATTTGATACTCTCAATTTTCCATCATCCAAGAGATTATTTAGATCCCTTTCCATTGCGGCTTGAAAGGAATCCATAGCTGGTATCCTCGCCGCAATGGGATAATAACTTTCGTTGGATGTAGCAAAATTGAATATTTCCAAGTCATTTCTTAATTTCATACATTTTTTGATCTTAACATTGTTTTCCAAATGATGTAAATCCTTGATGCACATGGTTTCCTGTAACCCCATATGTAATGGATAACAGTCAGGCAATATAGGAGGGACACAATCATGATCTGTAGAGACCTGAAGGATGTTTCTATCATAAAAATGTCTTTTAACTGCTAAATTTCTTGTTTACATCCTTCAATGTTTGAAATAAATCAGCATTTTTATTAGGTACAAAATTTAAATCTTTCTCCAAAACTTTAAGTTCATGTTCAGAAAAAATGCAAGCAGATAAATTGTGAACAGAAACTATATCTATGTTATTTATTTCCTGTGTTTCTCTTTTCCTCCTTCTCCGTGAGCGCCTTTTCGGCCTTTGTAGCAGTTTTTTGAAACAGCAGATGTGGAGGCATATCTAGTATTGTATGCTCTAAAAGAGCCATTTCCATCCTGACCAGAAAACGGCACATCTGATTCATCTGTACTTGCTGATGAGACAGGTGAAGAAAAACTCACATTACGGTTGCTCACTTGTTCAGGTGGATTTCTCAGAATGGATTTTATGGTGCCTGATTTTGTGGAATGTTTAGGAGTTTTAGGTGTGCTAGCGGTAGATAAAAAACGAGTTTTTCCAGGAGTACGATGTTTCCATACATAGACAGAATTACTTTCATAGTCTTTTAAATCTCGTTTGTACTTGGAACTTTTTAAATCAGTGATAGTCTTTTCAAGTTCATCAATTTTTTTATGCATATTCTCATATAGTGATTCATATACATTCTGAGAAATAAACTTATCCGCTGCATCTTGCAAAACCTTGATATCATTCTCTAAAGACTCCAATTTATTTTCCTCCTCCAAAATGATAAGATTCATTAATTTAAAAGAACATTCCGAAAGAACATCGTTCCACTTACTTGTAAATTCATCACTGAACGGAGTAGTTGCAATCTTTTTAATACGGAGGCCTCGAGGAATCATCTTTTTCAAGACGTATTTCTTCAAGGTGGCATGATCCCACCAAACCTTTAGATGCTGAATCAAAGCTTTTTCCAAAGTAAAAAATGCCTCATGAATTTCAGGAGCACTCCTGTCCATATTTCCACCACCAGAGAAAATAGAGTCCAGTTTTTTTGCACGCAAATCCCGGCATAATGATAGGTAGTCTCGCGTGGATTCCATGGGTGAGATTTAACCAGCCCAAATGAAAAGAGCAATGTCTTAAAAATGTGAGAGGTGAGAGCTATGCTGAGTACTAGTGGACTGAAAAAAAGGTAATTAGCTCATATCACCTGATACTCACAGGAATCCCAGGCTCACGGATTAGTGTCCAGCATACACTTGTAAGGATATATAGAAAAAGTAAAATCCGGTGCCACAAGCGATAAATCCTTTATTCCAGAAATGAAAAATCACATGTCCCTAGGAGGGGAACAACTGGTCGCGTTTCGAGGACACAGCCCCTTAATCGTCAGTATACAAATGAATTAAAAAACAACACATTTATAATAAAAACTGTGACCACCCCTAAGCATGTGTGATAGATTAGTATACACATTAGGATATTAACTCCTACTTAGACAAGATTTGCGTGCAACAAATTCTCATAGAATATACAGACATAGACTTAGGGGGAAAAAACAAGAAAAAAAAAAAAACTTTTATGTAAATAATTTGCCATATAGATGCACAGAACAGAATATGCATATAATATTATAAATGCAAGTATATATATATATAATTCAATAAAAAAACATTAAATCTGATCTATAATTCATACCTTGCGGTATCCGTGCATTTAATTTCAATATCCACAATTTTTCTTTGTTATGGAGCATTTTCTCCCAATTACCGCCACGATGGGGACGTGGTACTCTCTCTATGCCTGTAATATTTAATGTACTTATATTGCCCGCATGTACCTCTCTGAAATGTTTGGAGAGACCTGATAACCTGATGGATTTTGAGGCAGGATTTGCTCCTGTAATATGTTCTGATATTCTTGCCTTAAGGGCTCTGGTAGTGCGGCCTATATAATATTCTGAACAGCTGGCACAAGTTGCCATATAGACAACATGGGAGGTGTTACAATGTATATAAGACTCTATGTCATATTTTCTACCTGTATGTAAATCAGAGAAACTTGAACCCATAGCGACATATTTGCACATACAGCATCTATTTTCACCACATTTATACATGCCGACATATTTCAGCCAGGTGGGACTTTGTACTTTATTATCCAAAAAAACGCTGGGTGACAACATATTGCGTAGATCCTGACCTTTCCTTGAAACCACCCTACAGCCTGCTTCCAATATATTAGACAATTTGTCATCCTGATATAATATGGGTAAGTGACTTGGAAATATCCAATTTTGCTACATCCAACGAAAGTTATTATCCCATTGCGGCGAGGATACCAGCTATGGATTCCTTTCAAGCCGCAATGGAAAGGGATCTAAATAATCTCTTGGATGATGGAAAATTGAGAGTATCAAATAATCTTTCCAAAAGGGAAAGGGAAGCAATAATTTCCCTAAGGGCTAATTCTACCATTGTCATTAGACCTTCAGACAAGGGGGGTTCGGTGGTGATTCTGGATTCAGGATTATATAAAAAATTGGTAGAGGATATATTATCTGATTCCACCACCTACCGCCCCTTAGTCTCTGATCCCACAAAGAATTTTACTATAAAATTAAACAGGCTACTGGAGGAAGGAGTAGCTCTTGGAGCCATTGATTCCAAAATGAAGGAATTTTTGTCTCCAGATCAGCCTGTTATTCCGATTTTTCATGCCCTCCCTAAGACGCATAAGTCAGTGTTTCCACCTCCCCTGAGGCCAATCGTGGCGGGTATACATACCCTCCATGAGAGACTTTCAGGGTGGGTGGATTCCAGATTGCGTGTCTTACTGGAGGGATCACCAGGTATGATAAAAGATACTCAGCATTTAATGCAGGCCATTAATCTTATGTCTTGGCAGGAGGACTGTAATTGGATAACATGTGATGTTGTCCAGTTGTATTCCTCAATACCTCACGATAAGGCATTGAGGGTTGTGCAATATTTTTTGAATCTAACTGACATTTTTACTGATGGTGTCAAGGAATTTTTGCTTTTGAGTTTGGAATTTCTTTTGAAGAGTAATTTTTTCATCTTCAATGATAAATTTTACTTACAGCTTTGCGGTTGTCCGATGGGCTCTAAGTTTTCCCCTTCACTGGCCAATGTTTATATGAAAAGATGGGAGGAAGAATATATTTTCAATGAATGTTGTCCATATAGGAACAATATTCGGTGGTGCGGGAGATTCATTGATGACATGATCCTCATATGGGGTCTGTCATCGGGGTCTCCCGCACCACCTGTTACTGAATTTCTAAATTATCTGGAGAATAACAACTACAATTTGAAATTCACTATGGAGATTCACAAGGAGTCCACTCCGTTTTTGGATGTCGTATTGACTGGTTGTGTGAGTACAGGGAAAATTGCCTCTAAACTTTACCGCAAGCCCCTTAGCGGCAATTCTCTCTTGAGAGCTGAAAGCAGCCACCCAAAACATGTTATAAAAAATTTACCAGTGGGTGAGTTCATTAGAGCTAGACGCAATTGCAGTGAACAAGAGTGTTTTGAGGAGGAAACTAAAACCATGTCAGCGAGACTGAGGTCTAGGGGATATAAAAAATGGATGATCGATAGGGCTATATCTATAGCTATATCTAAAGATAGAGAAGGTTTGTTGACACAATCAGTAAAACATAGTTCCAATAAGGCTAAATCTTCATTAACTTTCTCTACGCCATATAGTGATCATTTTTACAACATTAAACAAATCTTTCTCAAGAACTTACCCATATTATATCAGGATGACAAATTGTCTAATATATTGGAAGCAGGCTGTAGGGTGGTTTCAAGGAAAGGTCAGGATCTACGCAATATGTTGTCACCCAGCGTATTTTTGGATAATAAAGTACAAAGTCCCACCTGGCTGAAATATGTCGGCATGTATAAATGTGGTGAAAATAGATGCTGTATGTGCAAATATGTCGCTATGGGTTCAAGTTTCTCTGATTTACATACAGGTAGAAAATATGACATAGAGTCTTATATAAATTGTAACACCTCCCATGTTGTCTATATGGCAACTTGTGCCAGCTGTTCAGAATATTATATAGGCCGCACTACCAGAGCCCTTAAGGCAAGAATATCAGAACATATTACAGGAGCAAATCCTGCCTCAAAATCCATCAGGTTATCAGGTCTCTCCAAACATTTCAGAGAGGTACATGCGGGCAATATAAGCACATTAAATATTACAGGCATAGAGAGAGTACCACGTCCCCATCGTGGCGGTAATTGGGAGAAAATGCTCCATAACAAAGAAAAATTGTGGATATTGAAATTAAATGCACGGATACCGCAAGGTATGAATTATAGATCAGATTTAATGTTTTTTTATTGAATTATATATATATATACTTGCATTTATAATATTATATGCATATTCTGTTCTGTGCATCTATATGGCAAATTATTTACATAAAAGTTTTTTTTTTGTTTTTTTTTTCCCCTAACTCTGTCTGTATATTCTATGAGAATTTGTTGCACGCAAATCTTGTCTAAGTAGGAGTTAATATCCTAATGTGTATACTAATCTATCACACATGCTTAGGGGTGGTCACAGTTTTTATTATAAATGTGTTGTTTTTTAATTCATTTGTATACTGACGATTAAGGGGCTGTGTCCTCGAAACGCGTCCAGTTGTTCCCCTCCTAGGGACATGTGATTTTTAATTTTTGGAATAAAGGATTTATCGCTTGTGGCACCGGATTTTACTTTTTCTATATATCTTTACAAGTTTATGCTGGACACTAATCCGTGAGCCTGGGATTCCTGTGAGTATCAGGTGATATGAGCTAATTACCTTTTTTTCAGTCCACTAGCTAACAAGGACCTGCCCTGGAAATTAATAACAGGATACCAGGGACGTATATGAGATAATAACGTGAAAATGTTATAGGAGAATATATATCATATGAAAAAATTATATATCTATGATATATGATAGATAGTGTGACACCTATCATATAATATGACCCATACAGTGCAATTGTGCTAGTGAATATATAGTGAAAAATATGATGAGATGAAAAATATATTTATATAACAAAAAGGCATGGGGCACATAAATGCATGACATTATACATATATTACTAGAAGATATTTAAATTCTTTAAAATATAAAAAGAGGTTCAAATGCACTGGTGATGATGACGCTCAAGAAGATGACCAACTCTGAAAAATAGCAAACGTCAGGCGAAAGAACTAAGAAGAGAAGGAAAGAAGAAAACGTAAGTATAAACGAATAAAAACAATTAAAATAAGATTAAAAGTAAAATGACCATAATACAATGCACTCCACTAGGAACCACCCAACAATATTAAAGAAATGAAACAAAACTATTTGTCTCATTGAGACCATGGAGGGTTAAGGTGTTCAACACAGTGATCCCCCTTGCCTCCTTCTGTGCCAGGATTTTTTTCCAGTTACCTCCTCTAGTGCCTGGGTAGACCCTATCAAAACCACTCAACTGGAGACCAGAAGGGTCACTGTTATGAAACTTCATAAAGTGACGCGGTAATGTCTTGAGCTCATCCACATTGTAAATTTCTTTTGCTGCCTTGATATCCAAGACGCGTTCTCTAATTCTTCTTCGGAGTTCTCTTGATGTAAGGCCTACATATATTCTGTTGCAAGGGCATTTTGCACTGTAGATCACCCCAACTGTGGTACATGTGATAGTATGAGTAATCTTATATTGCTTCGTACCATTTGAATTTGTAAAGATTTTCGTAGACTCTATATTGAGGCACGCCACGCAAGAGCCACATGGGTGGCAGCCCCAGCTTGGGCCCTTGGATCCAAATAAACCCTTAGCTGCTGGCCCCCCAAGGTGGCTGTTTACCAGAAGATATTTTAATTTTTTTGAGCGTCTATATGTAATAGCAGGATTGTTTGAGAGATGAGAAAAGAGAAATAGACTTCATCACAAGAACTGCCGGTTTTCAGTCATACATGCGAGTGGCTGCTGTAAGCACACCCTAGCAATTTGACCTCTCGCGATGCAGTGCATCACTGTAGAGTCAGCTATCAGTCAAAGTGCCAGGGCGTGTGTGGCGCCCCTGAGGGTTCGGTCGCCAAAGGGGTACTGCATCTCTTTAATGAGGTGTGGTATCTCTCCTTCGAGGTAAAGATGGTGCAGCTGTCAGGACCCCACCTCTGCATTCAACACTACATCTCTCCCACCTGTAGGGGGGCTTTAAGGCACCAGGGTGCTGCCCCAGCCGGGATAAGTGGAGATGGGGGAACCAAAGTAAGGGGGAACCTAGTAGTGGGTGAGGGTGGAGGATACACTTAGAGGTTACACGTACTAAATTCATATTTAATAGCCAGCCATCTTAAGTTCAAGGTCTTTGATTGTGATCTTCATCGCTGAACGTGGCTTTCTGTGTGAACCTGCAGTTGATGGGGACACGGTCCTCGAACTCTGGCCTTGAGTCGAGGAACGGGCAAGAGTTAACGGCTGTCTCTACCCGGTCAAGGTCCTTACTTAAGAAGGTCTGGAGGGGAGCGGAGGAGTATAGCTCCGCAGGCAAAAGGATCCCAGGGGGATGAAGACAGAGCGGTATACGCCACCTGTCCTCACTATTCTGGCCTAGTCTGAGGGATTCCTGCTGCAAAAGGGGTACCGGTCCCCGATATCTGACTCTGTCATTACAAGTCTTAGTCAGAGAAGCCCGGAGGCTCAGTGGATCCCACCGGGTAACGGAGCGGAGTCGCCACCCGTACCCTTGTTCTGTGCATAGTCCAGAGGGAGACCCGGCCTTAGTACACGCACCACAAACGGACAGGAGAGGACCTAGTGGGAAAGTCTAGGAACACTCTGGTGCGGGGTCCTGACCAAAGCACCTGAACTACCCGGAGGTTGTCGGACCCCCGGTCCTGGTGGCCGCAGCGTGCCGTGAGGAGCAGGGAGAAGCCTTGCAGCTGAGCATTCTACCGTGAGTAAAGCTTGGAAGACTACCCCTATGGCCTCCGGTTTCTTATTGCAACGCGGCACCGCACTACACCGCACAACATCTTCCACAACAGCTCCCATCCTCTTGTCCTCTCTGCCCTGAGGCCCTGCTCCGCCTGTGGAGAGTAGTACCATCTTCTGCTGCCGCTACATCCCGCTTCAGAGGACTGAATGCAGAGCTGGTGGAGAATCACCAGGCACCACAGGTGGTGTAGTCAATACAACCACTCGATTAACACCAACCCTGAAAGCCCATTAAATCTTTTAATGTGACGGCCCTGGGCACGGAACGGGTCCAGGCCACGGCTACATTCCCCAACATCTGACCCGGCTCCGAGTACCCCCCCATCTTCCCAGGGAGGGCTATGAGCGTCACACGTGCTTGCAGGAGCCACTCGCAGTGCTATGGGCTGCAATTGTAGATGCTTTGTACACACCTGTATGACTGAAGGCCAGTAAAGGTTCTTGGAATGATTTAAATTCCATTTTTTTCCCATGAGCTGCACGTTCAGTACAGCGGTTGGGCACTTTTCTATACTATTAACCTGCACTGCAGGTCAATAATGTGGCGCCCCTGCGGGCTCAGTCGCCACAGAGTTATTGCACCCCACTTAAGGGTGTGATATCTCCTCTTCCAGGTAAGGATGGAGTACCATACAGGACCCCAAACACACACTCAACACTACACCACTCCAGTTCTGAAGGGGGCCTATATGCACCATAGTGCCGCCCCGGGCCGGAATGGAGGAGTTGGGGGGAACCATGTAGTGAGTGAGGGTGGAGGAAGCATTTATTTTGAGCACTTAGCTGGATCATATATATATGGAGGCCATCTTGGTATCATTGTCTTTGGTTGTGGGTCGTTGGTCGGTAGACAGCACAACGCTGCAGCCAGCTGAGGGTCCACAGTCCTCGGTCTCAGGCCTCGAGACGAGGAGCAGGGCAGAGTTGCTGTAGGCTCTGTCTCGGTCAGGGTCCTGAGAGTAGGAGGCCCAGGAGGGGAGCAGAGGAGTCAAGATTCACAGGCGAAAGGATCCCAGGGGATATGGACAGAGCGGAGCCACCACCTGCATACCTTATTCTGGCCTAGCCAGAGGGACCCGGCCGCAAGAGGGGTAACCGGTCCCCAATCTGACTTTGTACTTCACGTCTCTGTCGGAAGAATCCGGAGGCTTATGTGGATCCCAGGGGGATATGGATGGAGCGGAGTCGCCACCTGTATGCCCTAATCTGAATTTACCCAGAGGGACCCAGCCTTACGCCTCAGCCTCACCACAAGTCACCAAAAAGGGCGCCCAGTCGGTCCGGGAACTACACGTTGCCCATAGAGAGATTGCAGCACCCGTACGGGACTCAGTGGGGAACACACGGCGGGAGAAGTTGAGCAAGAGAGGAACACACTAGAGCGGGGTCCTGGCAGGTGCTCCTGAACTACCTGGAAAGTGCTGAGCCCCACCCTGGCGGCCGCAGCTCGCCGTGTGACAGCAGAGAGAAGCTCTGAGCTGATAAAAAGTGAGTAAAGACTCGGATGACTTCAACCGCTATCTCTGCCTGTTCTTTCTACAGCGGCACAGCACCCGCCACCACTCTACATCACATCTACACTGCCCTGAGGCCTACTCTACCCGTGGAGAGTAGCACCAACTAAGCTGCCCGGAACACCGGCCTCAGAGGACTGTCACAGCGCCAGTAGTCATTACCGGGTACCACGGGTGGCGTCACGAACATTTACAAACCTACCCTACTTCCCCTTTTTGGTTTACATTTTTATCCCCCCTTTTATTTTTGGACTGACCACCCTGGGTCACGGAATGGGCCAGCCACTGTGACATCCCCCAAATCCATCAAGGCCCGGTTGGCGAGTACCCCGCTGCCCAGGGGGTGCGTCAATAGCGTTTGAGGATATGGACATACTAGGTTCTCTTCACATGCCACTGTCATTCTGTGGTTGGGCTTCACAGGCAATAGTGATTTTATATGTAGCAATGCAAAAGTACTTTTGAATATAGACAAGTGATCTAACGTTCAGTTTCAAGTTGCCTAAGGGGACTAACAAAGTAAAAGAAATGTTAAAAATCCACAGCCATTTTCTCACGTTAAGAGAAGTAGAAGTAGACGTTCTGAGAAAAGTAGATGACAATCTGGTCAGAACTGACTCGCATTATGTTTTTCAGGGTTTGTCTGCAGGAACTTCTCTCATGCTTTGATCAATGGAACATGTGTCAGGACCAAGAAGCTCTTGGAGAAAGACAAAACAGAGATCCAGTGACTTTCTAGTAAGTGTTTCTCAAGTACACTCGCATATGACACACACTTTCTTATCAATTTCACTCGGGGTTATTTAGTTTGGAAAAACGAAGGCTTAGGGGTGATCTTATTACTATGTACAAGTATATGAGGGGACAGTACAAAGACCTTTCTACTGATCTTTTTACTCTGAGGCCTGAGACGGGGACAAGGGGGCATCTTCTACATCTGGAGGAAAGAAGGTTTAATGATAATCACAGACGTGGATTCTTTACTGTAAGAGCAGTGAGACTATGGAACTCTCTGCCGCATGATGTTGTAATGAGGGATTCACTACTAACATTTAAGAAGGGCATGGATGCCTTTCTTAATAAGTATAATATTACAGATTATATACAGTGCTGTGCAAATTAATTGGGACAAAGCATTTTTTAAGTAAAATCGTAAGTTGGTTACCAGTCAGTGATTCAAACCAGTTTTAACTTTTTTGAACAGGTGTGAGTGTACAACCGTGAGTAACAAAATGTGGTTTGACTGGTTTTAGTCAGAAAATAACAGCTAGCTGCCCCCTCAGCTTCAGTTGAGAGCTTGTTTCTGTGAGGAGTGGTTTAGTGTACTTTTTCTCCATGCCACAATTCCAAGTGTGTGAAGAAATTCCTGGAAGAAAATAAAGTAAAAGTGCTGGACTGGCCTGGCAATTCACCAGACTTAAATCTTATAGAAAATTTGTGGAGCATTGTGAAGAGACGTCTTGGCAAAATGGACTGTACAACCAAAGAACGCATGATAAACAGTGCCATACAAGTGTGGTTCCATGATGAAGAATGGAAGAATTTATGCAAAAACTTGGTAGAATCAATGCCAAAACGCATTGAAAATCTCATATCTGCTAAAGGAGGACATATTTCTTACTATAATTTGTATGTAACAGTGCATTATAACATTTTATTATTAAATATTCAAAAATATGGGTTTTTTTGGCTTTGTCCCAATTAATTTGCACAGCACTGTATACTAGATTCCTTGATAGGGCGTTGATCCAGGGAACTAGTCTGATTGTCGTATGGAGTCAGGAAGGAATTTTTTTCCCCAATGTGGAGCTTAGTGTTTGCCACATGGTTTTTTTTTGCCTTCCTCTGGATCAGCATGTTAGGCTATGGCTTGAACTAGATGGACTTATTTTTTAAGGTTGAAGGATGACTGTTACTATGTATATGTGTAAACAGATGTTAAGAAAAATTATTTTTTGCCTCATTTCTTTTAGGTATTGAAAATTCAAGCACAGCACATACCATCGTGTGTTTCCTCTTCAAAGTACCAGCCAAACTGTAAGTTACTCACAAAACACACAGACTGACACAGCAGCCATTTTTAGTTTTTACAATTACTTGAAAACTTTATGCCAATTTCCCCTTCAACTAAGGGGGCATTTACTTTTTTCCCTGTATGATGTTACCCAATAATGTGCAGGAGGTGTCAGGCAGAGGATAAAGCGCACAATCGCAGAGGATATGAGAGCTGGCTTTCTCTGTATATAATACTCTTGTCTAACTAGTTAAAAAAAAAATCTGCCTTCTATTGATTGCTGTGCAGTGGTGTATGATTCTATATACTGCTCTGCATCCATCCCAGGCTTTGGGGAATAACTTTCAGGCACCTGGGCTAAATGCTGAGCGCTGTTTGTTACAAGTGCTGATGGCACATTACAGTTCTTGTCTCACAGCAGCAGGACAGTACTGAGATGAGAGCTGCAGTGTCCGATCAGCACGTGTCACATACAGCGCTCAGCATCTACCTCAGGTACCAGGGCATTATTCCACACAGCCTGAGATAGATGCAGAGCAGTATATGGAATCACACACTTCTGCTCTCCTCCGCCTGCACAGTAATCACTGATAGTGACAGTTTTGTCACCTGGTTAAAGCCCCACTCCAGGGTTTGTTTTTTTTTATTTCAGCGCTGGTGTGGTGCAACTAAACTAGTGGTTCCTTAACCCTATTATTATACTTACTAGCCACTGTCTTCAGCTCTTCCCAGCGCCGCTTCAGTCCCACAGCCATGTTTTGACTGCAACTTTGGACTGACCTGAAGTAATGGTCAGAAGCTCTCAGTGTAAGTGTGGGGGCCTGTTGCTGGCCTTGTTCTGGATCTCATGGGCTTAAATTGAGTTCTGACTTCCTGATAGGCCAGCAAACACTGGAGCAAGCTGGCAGGTCACAAACTGCTGGAGAACGTCAGGAGCCTCACGGAATACAGATGAAGATGCCGGTTGGTAAGGATGAGACTAGGGGCAGGGAACTTAGATTAGTGGCTCTACTCCAGTGCCGTAATACAAAAAAACTGCAGTATTGCTTTAAACATGAGTCTTATATTACTCAGAAAAGGTGAGGTCTTGCCTTAATCTGTTGGTTTTTCTTTTTTTTTTCCTTCATGCCTCCAGTTTGGTTGGTCAACCTCATACAGGGGAAATGGGTGACACTTCCAGAGACAAATCTTTACTAACATCCCTTGGTTAAAGTTCAAATTAACCTATTAAATGTAGCAAGTAACATACCCCAAAACTATCTGGTATGCTGGAGCTTAGGCTTAGGGAGAGGATACTTTGCTTCTACAGTTTATGGTTCTGACAGCTTTTGAAAAATATATATTTATTTATTGTTATGCATTTGACACTTTATTGATATAATGACTGATGTTTCTATTGTAATGGAAGTGTTATATTGTTAATATTTTCTACTGTATTCTGTGTTTGTTGCACTATTGATATGAAAACCTTGTGAAAATTGGCAAGAGACTTGATTACATATTAAAGTTGGTCTGTTCAATACTATGGGTAAAGTATTTTTTTTAACTGAAGGTAAATTTTAGATTAATGGATGTTTTTTAGGTTAGTTTCACTCGGCAGCTATTTTTTTCAATAATAATGTTTCAGGTATATGGTGACCTCCGACCCGTCACGTGGGGGGGCCACGCGGGGCCCTGGCTATCCTTAATACACCCCTGATACCCAGGTCAGACTACATGCTGTTCTTCTGCACTGGAATTATTTTAGAAGGATGGGTGCGGTAATCATCACCATACTCCCACATGTCATTTACTTTATATAGAAGAATTACTAATCACGATAAAGGATTCTTCATAGAATGTGTGGTATCTGTGTTGTCAGTTACCCGATTTGTTCTACTAGTGATGGTATTGAAAAACTGCCTTAACCTCCCTTTGGCCTGGCAAGTTCACCATTGGCTGGGCCTTCTTGCTCTGCTCCTGCCGGGGATGCTTCGTCCGGGGATTCTTCTTGAGCTGACTCTTCTGCAGCACTAGGCTCTTCTGCAGCACTTACAGGTTCATCTGGCTGTGGAGGGTCTTCTGGCTGTCGAAAGAAGTGGAGTACTGGGATTATGACTGCTCCTCCTATTTGAGGCCAATCTGCCGGGAAATCTCCTAAATCAGTATGTATTACTGCTTCTTCAGGTTCCTCCGGGGTGATGAGAGGCACTTCTTCTTGGGGCTTTAGCAGTTCTGGACACAACTTCAGGTGGTCTCTAGATACCGTTGCAGTTGTTCTTCCTTCATCTTTGCTAATCAAACACGTCTTCCTGTTATCAAACCTATAAATTCAACACAGGGTAGGGTTCTGTCTCCCACTGGTCATCAAGTTTGTGGTTTCTCCTTTTCCTTTTCAATACCACTTATCCTGGTGTGAAGGGTTCTGCTGGCGCACTCTTATTATAGTGGTCTTCCTGCTTGTCCTTCACCCTAGCGAGACTGTCTTCGACACAGGCTTGTACTCTTCTGTACTGCTCCTGTCTGGACGTGTCCCAGTCCTCAGTGGACATATCTGCTTCTGGTTCTGCAACACCAAGCTCCAGGTCCATGGGCAACTTTCCTGGTCTTGCTCGCATGAGATATGCTGGAGTGCAATTGGTGGAACTCATAGGTATGTGATTGTACAGATCTACCAGGTCAGGTAGTAGGTCTGGCCACTGATTTCTCTCCTCAAGTGGTAAGGTCTTCAGCAGGTCGATGACAATGTTGTTCATCTTTTCACAGAGACCATTGGTTTGGGGGTGGTACGGTATAGTTCTTATCTTCCTACACACATACAAATGGCAGAACTCTTTGAACAACTCGGCCTCGAAGGCTGGGCCTTGGTCTGTCAGCACCTGCTCAGGGTATCCATGGGGTCTGCAGAAATATGCTTGGAACGTTTTTGCTGCTGTTTCTGCCGTCAGGTCTTTGACAGGGGCGACCACCAGGAACCTGGAGTAGTGATCTACCATGGTCAGGGCATAGGAGTACCCTGACCTGCTGGGTGACAGCTTGACATGGTCCAGCGCCACGATCTCCAGGGGTCAAGCCATCTTGATGGGTTGCAGGGGCGCCTTCTGGCTGCTGTAGTCTTTTCTTCTGAGGCTACAGGATCCACAGTCTCTGCACCACTTCTCAATGGAGCTGCGCATTCCCACCCAGTAGAATCGACACTTTAGCAGGGTTTCTAGCTTTTTCCAGCCAAAGTGCCCCGCCTGATTGTGGTAGGCCTCCAACACCATCTGGATGTCCATCTTGGGGACCACTATCTGCCATACCATCTCGTGGGTCTTGGGATTGATGTACCTCCGGCACAGCTTCTCTCGATAGATGAACAGCCGGCTTCTCTCATTCCACAGCTGTTTTGCTTGGAAAGATGCATCTTTCTCCAGGGAGGAACCTTCTTGGGTTATCAGCTCCTTGATACGGCTGACAACCAGGTCGCTGTCCTTGGTCTCCTTCCAGCTGTGGTGAGGCAAAGGGTTTAACGTCTTACCACGCTGCCTCCTGGAGGCTCATTACTCGTGGATCATCCCATTCCGGTGAAAGGCAGGTAGCTCAATCTCCTCCAGGTCATCCACTTCTTCTTCTGTGTCTGACTGGTGAGGCATCCTGGACAGGGCATCGGCGTTGGCGTTCTTGCGGCCCGCCCGGTATTTAATTGTGAATTGGTAATTGGACAGCCGAGCCATCCATCGCTGTTCCATGGCTCCTTGCTTGGTTGTTTCAAGATGAGTCAGGGGGTTATTGTCAGTGTAGGCAGTGAACTTGCTGGAGGCTAAGTAGTGCTTGAACCTTTCAGTGATGGCCCAGACCAAGGCCAGGAACTCTAACTTGAAGCTGCTATAGTTCTCTGGGTTCCTCTCAGTCGGGCGGAGCTTCCTGCTTGCATAGGCTGTCACTTTCTCTAGGCCATTCTGCTTCTGACTTAGGACAGCTCCTAATCCTTCATTGCTGGCATCAGTATACAGCAAGAACGGTTGGCTGTGGTCAGGGTAGGCTAGGATCTCGTCGCCTGTCAGTATCTCCTTCATCTCTTGAAATGATTCGGCTTGCTCCTCACCCCAGTGGAATGGGGGATTTCTGCCTTTGGGGGGACTGTCCTACCAGGAGGTCTTGCAGAGGCGCTGCTTTCTTGGTGTAATCTTTTACAAACCTCCGGTAGTATCCTACTAGTCCCAGGAACTGACGTACCTCCTTGAGGTTCTTCGGCTCCGGCCATTTCTGGATGGCAGTGACCTTCTCCGGGTCTGGTGCCACTCCCTCTGGACTGACAATGTGCCCCAGGTACTGTACCTTTCTCTTGAGCAGGTGGCACTTTGAGGGCTTCAGCTTCATCCCATACTGGGACTGTGACTCAAATACCTCCGCCAGGTGCTTCAAGTGGTCCTCATACGTCTTGGAGTACACAATCACGTCGTCCAGGTATAGTAACACAGTCTCGAAGTTGTGGTGTCTCAGGCAGCACTCCATCAATCTCTGAAACATTCCAGGTGCATTGCAGAGTCCAAACGGCATACTGTTGAACTCGCAGAGTTCCATCGGGGTGGTGAAGGCCGTCTTCTCCCTATCCTCCTCAGCCACAGCTACTTGCCAGTACCCACTAGTGAGGTCAAGGGTGGAAAAGTAATTTGATTTGCAGACTTTAAGGCAGCCAGGGATTCCTCTATTCGTGATAAAGGGTATGCATCTTTATGTGTAATGCGATTTACTTTTCTGTAATCTACACACATCCTCATGCTTCCATCCTTCTTCCTGACTAACACTAGGGGAGCTGCCCAGGGACTACAACTATCCCTTACTACCCTGCCTTTTTCATGTCGTGCAACATCTCCTTGGCTTTCTGGTAGTGTGCTGGTGGTATAGGCCTGTACCGTTCTTTGATGGGGGGATGGTTGCCTGTGGGGATGTGATGTTGTACCCCCTAAATCCTCCCAAAGTCAAGTGGGTGCTTGCTGAATACCTGCGCGTATTCCTGAACCACCCGGTGTACCCCCTGTTTCTGGTGAGCTGGAGTGGTGTCTGTCCCAACATGGATCTGTTGACACCAGTCCTCCACCTGGGTTGCCGGGTCATTATCCTCCACTTGGTCTGGGGAGGTTAAGGACTCCACCGTGTGGATGGAGTTGTTATTTACAGCATGTAACTTGGCAACAGTGGTATATCGTGGTAATCTGACCTCGTCTTCCCCATAGTTGAGAAGACGGACGGGCACCCTCCCATTGCGTACATCCACTACCCCTCTGGCAGTTAAGAGTGTAGGTCTGTGCTCTGAGCTAAGGGGTTCTACTACCGCCTGGTAACTCTGTCCTTTAAGACCTATTGCTGCTCTACACCATATAAGCATTTCACTCATTGGGGGAATCACAATGGGCATCGGGTCTGCTACCCGCACATTACCAATCTCACCACCGGATAACTTTACTTGCTGCTGGTACATCAGGGCTCGAATCTCCTTCTGGAGGGCTCTCCTCTGCCCCGGTCTGGCGACGTCAGCGAGCTGTTGGAGTAAAAACACCACTTCCTCCAAACAGTTATCAACAATATTAGTACCTGGTACCATATACAGTCCATTCTCATCAGAGAGAGTCTCTACTACAATGAACCCCTGGTCCTTCAGCTCCACTCTCCCCACCTTTACCGCCACATCCTTAACCCCGACTAGGTTAAGAGGGAGGTTGTTAGAGGCATAAACGGAGAAATCTGTATCTGGGGGTTGGAGATTGTCCATGGACCAGAATCTCTTGTAAAGGGCATCAGGCATTATGGTTACCTGAGATCCAGTGTCCAGCAGGGCAGGTATCTCAATGTCGTCCAGGATTATGGACAGGAAAGGTCTTCCTCCCACGAACCTGCTGTGCCAGTCTGAGGGGCCTGCTGAGTCTATTCCCGGGTGTTGACCCTCGGACCGAGGGTTTGCTCTTTTAAAGGGCAATTGCGCACTGTGTGGCCTGCCTTCTGGCAGCGGTGGCTGACAAACTCTCGTTGAGGGTGGCGCTGATTGTTGGTCCTTCCACGAGGTGGCGTTTTCCTCCTCCCGGGCGGCGTTGTCCTCCTCCGGGGCGACGGCGTCCTCCTCCTTCCTCTCATCCAGGGGACATCCTCAGGGCAGTTGGCTAGCAGGATCCTTCCCTCCGTCTCTGGCTCCGTCCGTAGCTGCAGGGCACTCATCAGAGTGACCAGGTTTTTAGTCAGCTGGCGCACTTCTGAGCCCAGACTGTCCAGCTCACAAGGGGGCGCTGCCTGCACTTTAGCTTCATTAGCCAGTGGGGAAAAGGTGGGTGCTGCGGGCGTTGGAGTGGCCCTACCCTGGTAATGTTGTATAGCAGTATCTGCTGTTTCCAGGGGTTGCAGTTCCTTTATAGCCATGTCCTTAAAGGTAGCATCTGGATGATCCAAGGACCACCAACGCACAGTCCTGCTCTCCTCTTGGGACCTCAGCCCCCGGACAAATTGTTCTTTTAGCATTTTACTTTCATCAGTTATGCTGGTTGGACTGACCTGTTTCAGAGCCCGCAGGGCCCCTTGCAAACGGCAGGCATAGTCCCGAACACTGTCCACCGGTTTCTGTGAGCAGTGGTAGAACCTCATCTGGAGGTCTGCCTCAAAGAAGTTTGTAACTTTTTGAAGATTACGGACACTGACTCCTGGTCTGCGGCTGACCAAGTCTCTACTTCTCTCTCCGCAGCACCAGTCAATTGTCCCACAACAAGTGCAGCTCTTTGTTTGCCCATCATAGAATACATGTCCAGTATGCTGCATATTTTTCGCTTGAATCCAGACAGGGTGTCTGGCTTGCCGCTGTACTGGGGGAGCCACTTTGCTCCAGGCATGTACTGTAAAGTCAATGGTACGATAGGCGCTACAGGCCCTGTTGATGGGGCGGTTGCTCCATCCCGCGCGGCATCATCCCCGGTGGGATCATCGGGGTTCTCGACCCGAACCCCGGTATCGGGCTGCTCCTGCGACATCCTGGCATCCCCCTAGCGAACCGTGGCCTACCTTCTTTTTCCGTAGGCCGCAGCTCTGCAGGTGACGGTCGTCGGATAGGACCTTGCGTCGCTTCTCGTCTTACGTCAGAGCGTGCGTTGGGGCTTCCTGCCAGGACCTGACGCTGCGTCAGTGCGTGGGGCGTGTCAGAGACTTCGCGCGGTTACACAGGTACGCCTCCTAGTTTTCGCGTGGTTACGCCCTTCTTCTCGCACAGTGACGTAACAATGGCATCAATCTTCGCCACAGTACAATATACAGTTCGTGAATAAAGGCGCACAGTACCCGGTGGCAACGGGCACAACTCCTTCCGTAGCCGCGGGCACGCTATCCTGTTCGTGACGCCAGGAAAGAGATGACGAGCCCAGGGGATGGGGATGTACTTGGCGCCTGGGCCTTGATGCCTGGCCTTGGGGGATGTCGCGGTAGTCGGCTCCCGGGCCCGTACCCTGGGCCTCTCTTTAAAAAGGTGGATAATTATGTGAAAGTTCGTGACGCCACCTGTGGTGTCTGGTGAGGATCACCAGCGCTGCGGCAGTTCGCTGAGGCCGGTGTTAAGGCAGCTTGGGTGGTATAGCTCCCCACAGGTGGAGCTGGGCCTCAGGGCAGTGTAAATGTAGGGATGCAGGACAGAGGGGACCCAGCCGGGTCTGAAGAAGGATTGGCAACCACACACAGTTCACTTCAGTACCTTTTACTGGTGGAAATTCAGTCACATTCCGGAGCACTATAGGGTGAAGGGTGCATATCAGGATTCTCCCCAGTGAGCAGGTATAGGGCCTCCTGTTTCTTGCCTTTGTGTAGTAAGTTTCTGACCTGCCTGGAGCTAGGCCTAACTTTGTCACTGTCCTGCACCTGCTGATCTTCTGATAGGGCCTTCTCTTGGAGTTCACACTCCCTGCTTGCGGGGCCTCCGTGACTCCTGGCTCTGGTACGTATCAGCTCTTGGGTGATCCTGGGACCTGAAGTCTTCCAGGGAATCCGGTTGTCTCTACAGGGGAATATATGGCCCTGTAGACGCGGACCCGGTGTCCGGTATATGTTTCTGGGGTGAGCTTGTACAGCTCCTCTGCCCCCAATGCTACTCACTCCACTAGCCTTCAGCCTACTCGGGGCCCTCACTAGGCTATACACACTAGCAGCTGGCAGGCTGCGCTTCACCTCTCTTATGGCGTTGGTACACCTTAAGCTCACTAACCTGAGCTACTTGAGTCTAGCTTGGCCTACCTCTGCAGACTGACTCCTGCAGGAACTGGCTGCAGACCTGTTTCTGTGTCTGAGCCTACACTAAAACACAACTAGACTGTTCTGCTCTGTGGCTGCAGCAGACTCACAGGCTGTACTTGCAGGAGCTTCCTGCTCTGTTCTGCCTGCCTAACTCCACCCTCCGTATATATATGTCCCTATCCGGGCTCCGTCTGGTGGTCTGAGGTAGGGTGGAGGTGTGTGTATGCTCTGAGGGCCTCTTGTGGAGAAATCCGTCCAAGCACCCCTCTAGGATCTGTGGCACTATTGCGCAGCAGGGCGCCACACATCCTCTATATATTACAGCGCACAGAACAGATCCTCTATATACTACACCACACAGGAGAGCCGACAGATACTCTATACACTACACCACACGGGACACATCCTCTATATACTACACCACACAGGACACATCCTCTATATACTACACCACACGGGACACATCCTCTATATACTACACCACAAGTGACACATCCTCTATATACTACACCACACAGGAGAGCCGACAGATCCTCTATACACTACACCACACGGCACAGATCCTCTATATACTACACCACATGGGACAGATCCTCTATATACTACACCACACAGGACAGATCCTCTATATACTACACCACACAGGAGAGCCGACAGATTCTCTATACACTACACCACACGGGACAGATCCTCTATATACTACACCACACAGGAGAGCCGACAGATCCTCTATACACTACACCATACGGGACAGATCCTCTGTATACTACACATCATGTGACACATCCTCTATATACTACGCCACAAGGGACACATCCTCTATATACTACAGCGCACAGGACAGATCCTCTATATACTACACCACACAGGAGAGCTGACAGATCCTCTATATACTACACCACAAGGGACACATCCTCTATATACTACACATCATGTGACACATCCTCTATATACTACACCACATGGGACACATCCTCTATATACTACACCACACGGGACACATCCTCTATATACTACACCACACGGGACAGATCCTCTATATACTACACCACACGGGACACATCCTCTATATACTACAGCGCACAGGACAGATCCTCTATATACTACACCCCACAGGAGAGCCGACAGATCCTCTGTACACTACACCACACGGGACACATCCTCTATATACTACAGCGCACAGGACAGATCCTCTATATACTACACCACACAGGAGAGCTGACAGATCCTCTATATACTACACCACAAGGGACACATCCTCTATATACTACGCATCATGTGACACATCCTCTATATACTACACCACACGGGACACATCCTCTATATACTACACCACACGGGACACATCCTCTATATACTACACCACACGGGACAGATCCTCTATATACACTGTAACATACCTGGTGGCGGGCTTGCATGGTGCACCATCTCTCACTATGCAAGATTGCAAACTTGATCTTCAGTCCAGTCTGCTAGTCTGGCTTCTATTCATGCTGTCTGTTTGTCTCTGTTCTGACTGCTTAGGGCAGCAGCCCGGTTACTTCCTGTTTTTTGTAGCTGTTGTGGGCACACCCCTAATGCGTCCTCAGCCTATTTCTGTCTGTCACTGGATATTTAAACCAGCTCCACCTTGAAGCTGGTGCCTGAGCAACTCTTATCCTCCGAGGGCTTCTTGCCTGATGTGCCCGGTCCTGTTCTGTTTTTCCTGCCTGTCCGCCTTCCTGGAGGCTGTATTCCCAGGCCTGTCTGAACACGCTCCTAGCCTGTTCGTCCCGCCTTCTGGGGGCCGCATACCCAGACCTGTTATCTGTGTCTTCTAGCCTGTTTGTCCGCCATTCTGGGGGCCGCATACCCAGACTCGCTCCTGTATCTCGCTGCAGTGTCAGTTCCTGTCTGAACACTCAGTTCCTGTCTGAACACTCTCCAAGCCTGTTACCTGTTTTTCTGTATGTCCGTACCTTCCCTTTTTCTGCAGAGTCTGAACCTGCACCTAACTCCTACTCGTTGTCGCTGTACTTCCGTTTGTGAGTTAAGAGTCCACTCGCTACTTCATTGCAAGTATATTGTGTATATCTGGTTCTGCCTTTCCCTTCCAGTCTGTTCTGTGTGAACAGAGCCCTGTCCCCTCTTCTCTGCCTTGCTCACCGCTCCGGCGGTTCCTGCCTGCTCTGCCTTGCTCACCGCTCCAGTGGTTCCTGCCTGCTCTGCCTTGCTCACCGCTCCGGCGGGTCCTGCCTGCTCTGCCTTGCTCACCACTCGAGCGGTTCCTGCCTGCTCTGCCTTGCTCACCGCTCCGGCGGGTCCTGCCTGCTTTGCCTTGCTCACCACTCCGGCGGCTCCTGTCTGCTCTGCCTTGCTCACCACTCCGGCGGTTCCTGCCTGCTCTGCCTTGCTCACCGCTCCAGCGGTTCCTGCCTACTCTGCCTTGCTCACTGCTCCGGCGGTTCCTGCCTGCTCTGCCTTGCTCACCGCTCCGGCGGTTCCTGCCTGCTCTGCCTTGCTCACCGCTCCGGCGGTTTCTAACTGCTCTGCTTGCTCACAGCTCCAGCGGTACCTCTCTGCTCCGCCTTTCCCACCACTCCGGTGGTACCTCTCTGCTCTGCTTGTCTACCGCATCTGCGGTTCTGTTCCTGTATCCCATTCTGTACTGGACTCTATCCAGCCTGTGCTTCAACCTGCTAGTACCTCCCCGTCTGCACGCCAGCCGCACTGGTCAGTACCCTCCTGTCTGCATAACAGCCGTGCCTGCCAGTATCCTCCTGTCTGCACTCCAGCCGTGCATGCCAATACCCACCTGTCTGTGTGCAAGACTAACCCGCCTGTTCCTGTATTCCCCGGTGTGGGTCAACAGCCGTGTCCGGGATCTGGCCTGGAGTAGCACCTGGTCCCACTGCTCGGTTCCTCCCTGGTGCACGGCGTCGTTAGCCGTCGTGCGAACTTGGTCGGATCGGGTTGATACTTAGTTACGCCCCTCCAGACACTCTCCGGTTCATGGCACAGTGGAATCACTAAATCACGCACATGCCAGTCAGCCCAGGTGTGTGCATAACATACTACACAACACGGGACACATCCTCTATATACTACACCACACGGGACACATCCTCTATATACTACACCACACGGGACACATCCTCTATATACTACAGCGCACTGGACATTTCCTCTATATACTGGAGCTGTGTGATGGCTTATTTTTGCCTTGGCTAGATGATGCTTTTATTAGTACAATTTTGGGTGAAATACATATACACTGCACAGTACCACTTCTCCTGTCCTGAATAGTGGATGTAATTCTCAGTATCTGTATTATTCTGTATATATACACTGCACAGTACCACTTCTCCTGTCCTGTATAGTGGATGTAATTCTCAGTATCTATATTGTGGCACCCCAGGGGTCTGGTTTCCACAGTAATAGCAATATTACGTCTGTGAGCAGGTGGGAGGTCTCCTGGTCAGGAATCCTATGCATGCCACACCTCCTGCCCAGTCCTGGGAGGGGAAGAACTTCCCCTATATAAAACTAGGGCTGAGGCAGGGTTAGAGAAAGAAAGAGCAGAGAACACAGACAGAGACACAGTCTGGTCTGTAGTGGAGCAGCTTTAGGGAAAGAAAGATCAGGAGCTCTGTGGGAGCTGTGCTAAAAGAGATCAGGGGCTGGAAGCTGTAGAGCTCGCCCTGATTGAAGAGTTCTTACCGGACCCGGAGTCCGAGGCTGTGGGGATTAATCCTTACCCAGCAGCAGAAACCGCCTGGCAGGGGATTTCAGGTCCTCTGGCCAAGAAACCCGAAGGCACGGTCACACGCAAGGGACCAGCACCGCGACGTGGAGCGGAAGCTACCAGAAGGCCCCGAGTCACCGGCCATACGGGTGAGCACCACACGGTACACTTAGGGACGTGGGCTACTTTTATCAGCCTCTAGCAAGGTAGCCAGAAGAGTACGATTAGTTGGGGAGGCCTACAACTCCGCCTGGCCAGGGGAGATCCCATCAGCTCACGGACTGACCAGGCCCCGATCGCTAGCCAGTACTCCGGGAGGGTCTACCTTGTCACCAGTAAAGACCCAAAACTACATCGCACCGTCTCTGAGTGGTTCCTGCTACCCCCTTCATCCACGTCGGCTGCCCTGAGGCCATACCCCTCCCGTTGGGGGTTATACCATCCACGCTGCACAATCCTTCCACCGGCCTCAGCGGTCTGCCCTGCAGCGGCAGCTCCATAGCTGCGTTCAACGGGTGGCGTAGTCCTCCAACATCTACTGCTAATACTCAGCCACACAGTTTGACTCCCTGGGCACGGACCGGGTCACCGCCACGAGACTACTACCCCCAACAGGCCCGGCTCCAGGTAGTCCCCGCGTGCGCAACGCTACACCAAGTAGGCCCAGGGGCGCGTCAATATTATTCTGTATATTATACTGGGTGTAATTCTCAGTATCTGTATTATTCTGTATATTATACTGGGTGTCATTCTCAGTATCTGTATTATTCTGTATATATACACTGCACAGTACCACTTCTCTTGTCCTGTATAGTGGATGTAATTCTCAGTATCTGTATTATTCTGTATATATACACTGCACAGTACCACTTCTCTTGTCCTGTATAGTGGATGTAATTCTCAGTATCTGTATTATTCTGTATATAAACACTGCACAGTACCACTTCTCCTGTCCTGAATTGTGGATGTAATTCTCAGTATTTGCATTATTCTGTATATATACACTGCACAGTACCACTTCTCTTGTCCTGTATAGTGGATGTAATTCTCAGTATCTGTATTATTCTGTATATATACACTGCACAGTACCACTTCTCCTGTCCTGAATAGTGGATGTAATTCTCAGTATCTGTATTATTCTGTATATATACACTGCACAGTACCACTTCTCCTGTCCTGTATAGTGGATGTAATTCTCAGTATCTGTATTATTCTGTATATATACACTGCACAGTACCACTTCTCTTGTCCTGTATACTGGGTGTCATTCTCAGTATCTGTATTATTCTGTATATATACACTGCACAGTACCACTTCTCTTGTCCTGTATAGTGGATGTAATTCTCAGTATCTGTATTATTCTGTATATATACACTGCACAGTACCACTTCTCCTGTCCTGAATCGTGGATGTAATTCTCAGTATTTGTATTATTCTGTATATATACACTGCACAGTACCACTTCTCTTGTCCTGTATACTGGGTGTAATT
The DNA here is from genome assembly GCF_046119375.1 of Phyllobates terribilis. NCBI lineage: Eukaryota > Metazoa > Chordata > Amphibia > Anura > Dendrobatidae > Phyllobates > Phyllobates terribilis. The sequence goes on along the minus strand of NW_027362847.1, from coordinate 6,170,426 downwards.
CTCAGTATCTGTATTATTCTGTATTTTATACTGGGTGTAATTCTCAGTATCTGTATTATTCTATATATTATACTGGGTGTCATTCTCAGTATCTGTATTATTCTGTATATATACACTGCACAGTACCAGTTCTCTTGTCCTGTATACTGGGTGTAATTCTCAGTATCTGTATTATTCTGTATACTAGATGGTGGCCCGATTCGAACGCATCGGGTATTCTAGAATAGGTATGCGGCCGACGGGGCCAAATTTAAACCCCGCTCTGCATCGCTCTGCTGATTGGTCGCGGTCGCCGGCCTCGACCAATCAGCAGAGCGTTGTTTAAATTTGGCGCCAATCTCGCTGATTAGTCGCGGATGGCGGCCGCGACCAATCAGCAGAACGGTGTTTGAATTTGGCGCCAAAATCGCTGATTGGTCGCGGGCGGCGGCCGCGACCAATCAGCGAACCGTGTTAGTGAGGAATGGAGAGCGTGTTTAAATTTGGCACCAAAATCGCTGATTAGTTGCGACCGCGACCAATCAGCAAAGAGGTGTTTAAATTTGGCGACAATACTGCTGATTGGTCGCGGCATTTGTGTTAAAATCGCTGATTGGTCGCTGGCGCTGCCCGCGACCAATCACCAATTTGGGCGCCAAATTTAAATATCGGACGCGACCAATCACCAATCTTGGCTCCAGATTTAAACACCGCTGTGCTGATTGGTCGCGGCCGATATTTAAAATTGGCGCCCAAATCAGTGATTGGTCGCGGGCAGCGCCAGCGACCAATCAGCGATTTTTAACACAAATGTCCGGATCTTTGTAACACCATGCGCATACTGTGGGGAGATCAGCGGTTAGGGTGTGAAGGGAGGACCGGGGAGCGGCGCTGCGGGTCGGGATACTTCTGCTGCGAGCAGTCGCTCATGTCCCGGGTTCTCACAGCGGAAGTAGCCGCACAGGCAGCGGCGCTCCCCGGTCCTCACTAATACGATTCCGCTCCCCGCTCCTCACCAATATGATTCGCTGATTGGTTGCGCTCTCCGCACGCAACCAATCAGTGATCTTGGCGCTAAAGTTAAACACCGCTCTGCTGATTGGTCGCGGCCGCTGCCCGCGACCAATCACCGATTTGGGCGCCAAATTTAAATATCGGCCGCGACCAATCAGTACAGCGGTGTTTAAATGTGGAGCCAAGTTCGGTGATTGGTCGCGGCCGATATTTAAATTTGGCGCCCAAATCGGTGATTGGTCGCGGGCACCGCCGGCGACCAATCAGCGATTTTTAACACAAATGTCCGGATCTTTGTAACACCATGCGGATACTGTGGGGACATCAGCGGCTAGGGTGTGAAGGGAGGACCGGGGAGCGGCGCTGCGGGTAGGGATACTTCTGCTGCGAGCGCCCTCTCATGTCCCGGGTTCTCGCAGCGGAAGTATCCGCACAGGCAGCGCCGCTGACATTCATGCGGCTAGGGTGTGAAGGGAGGACTGGGGAGCGGCGCTGACATCCAATTGGTCGCGGCCGCTATTTAAATGTGCCGCACAAATCGGTGATTGGGCGCGGTCTTGGCCCGCGACCAATCACTGATCTTGCGGCTAAAGTTAACCACTACTGTGCTCATTGGTCGCGGACGCTGCCTGCGACCAATCATCCATTTGGGCGCCAAATTTAAATATCGGCCGCGACCAATCACCGATCTTGGCTCCAGATTTAAACACCGCTGTGCTGATTGGTCGCGGCCGATATTTAAATTTTGCGCCCAAATCGGTGATTGGTCGCGGGCAGCGTCGGCGACCAATCAGCACAGCGGTATTTAAATCTGGAGCCAAGATCGGTGATTGGTCGGGTCCGAAGACCGCGACCAATCATCGAATCGTCTTGGTGAGGACCGGGGAGCGGCGCTGCCTGTGCGGTTACTTCCGCTGCGAGAACCCGGGACATGAGCGGGCGCTCGCAGGAGAAGTATCCCGACCTGCAGCGCCGCTGCCCGGTCCTCTCTTCCGCATGGAGGTCAGCGACGCCGGCGGTCCTTCCGCTGCTACCGGCCGGGAGATGAGCGCCTCGCGCCGCTCATCTCCCGGCTGCATCTCCGTCCCGCAGATGGGTCCGGCGGTCGGGTTCCTTCTGCTGTTGCCGGCCGGGAGATGAGCGCCTCGCGGCGCTCATCTCCCGGCTGCATCGCCGCTCAGCTCCGTCCCGCAGATGAGCCGCTAACGGCCGCCATCTTTTTTCAGAAATCCCGCGGTGCTGATTGGCTGCTGCCGGACCAATGAGCGACGCGGGATTTCCTGGACAGACAGACACATAGACACACAGACACACAGACAGACAGACGGGATAAGACGATTATATATATAGACTAGATGATGGCCCGATTCTAATGCATCAGGTATTCTAGAATAGGTATGCGGCTGACCGGGTGCAATCAGCAGAGCTGTGTTTAAATTTGGGGCCAAAATCGCTGATTGGTCGCGTTCGGCGGCCGCGACCAATCAGCAGTGCGGTGTTTAAATTTGGCACCAAAATCGCTGATTGTTCGCGACAATAGTGCTGATTGGTCGCGGCCGGTGGTTGCGACCAATCAGCAGAGTGAGGTTTACATTTGGCGCCAATACTGCTGATTGGTCACGGCCGACAACCGCGACCAATCAGCAGAGCGGTGTTTAAATTTTGCGCCAATCTCGCTGATTGTTCGCGGCTGGCGGCCGCGACCAATCAGCAGAGCAGGGTTTAAATTTGGCACCAATAATGCTGATGGGTCGCGGCCGGCGACCGCGACCAATCAGCAGAGCGTTGTTTAAATTTGGCACAAAAAACGCAGATTGGTCGAGGCCGGTGGTTGCGACCAATCAGCAGAGTGAGGTTTAAATTTGGCGCCAATACTGCTGACTGGTCACGGCCGACAACCGCGACCAATCAGCAGAGCGGTGTTTAAATTTTGCGCCAATACTGCTGATTGATCTCGGCCAGCGACCGCGATCAATCGGCAGAGCGTTGCTTAAATTTGGCGCCAATCTCGTTGATTGGTCGCGGCTGGAGTCCGCAACCAATCAGCAGAGCATTGTTTAAACTTGGCGCCAATCTCGCTGATTGGACGCGTCCGGCGTCCGCGTCCAATCAGCACAGCAGTATTTAAATGTGGCGCCCAAATCGGTGATTGGTTGCGGGCAGCGGCCGTGACCAATCAGCAGAGCGGTGTTTAACTTTAGCGCCAAGATCACTGATTGGTCGGGTGTGGAGAGCGCGACCAATCAGCGAATCGTATTGGGGAGGAGCGGGGAGCGGAATCGTATTAGTGAGGACCGGGGAGCGCCGCTGCCTGTGCGGCTACTTCCGCTGCGAGAACCCGGGACATGAGCGGGCGCTCGGAGCAGAAGTATCCCGACCCGCAGCTCCGCTCCCCGGTCCTCCCTTCACACCCTAGCCGCTGATGTCCCCACAGTATCCGCATGGTGTTACAAAGGTCCGGACATTTGTGTTAAAAATCGCTGATTGGTCGCTGGCGCTGCTCGCGACCAATCACCGATTTGGGCGCCAAATTTAAATATCGGCCGCGACCAATCACCGATCTTGGCTCCACATTTAAACACCGCTGTGCTGATTGGTCGCCGACGCTGGGCGCGACCAATCACCGATTTTGGCGCCACATTTAAATTTAAATAGCGGCCGCAACCAATTGGATGTCAGCGCCGCTCCCCGGTCCTCCCTTCACACCCTAGCCGCATGGATGTCAGCGCCGCTGTCTGTGCGGATAGTTCCGCTGCAAGAACCCGGGACATGAGAGGGCGCTCGCAGCAGAAGTGTCCCGACCCGCAGCGCCGCTCCCCGGTCCTCCCTTCACACCCTAGCCGCTGATGTCCCCACAGTATCCGCATGGTGTTACAAAGGTCCGGACATTTGTGTTAAAAATCGCTGATTGGTCGTTGGCGCTGGCCGCGACCAATCACCGATCTTGGCGGCAAATTCAAACACCTCTGTGCTGATTGGTCGCCGACGCTGTGCGCGACCAATCACCGATTTTGGCGGCACATTTAAATAGCGTCCGCGACCAATCAGTACAGCGGTGTTTAAATGTGGAGCCAAGATCGGTGATTGGTCGCGGCCGATATTTAAATTTGGCGCCCAAATCGGTGATTGGTCGCGGGCAGCGACAGCGACCAATCAGCGATTTTTAACACAAATGTCCAGACCTTTGTAACACCATGCGAATACTGTGGGGACATCAGCGGCTAGGGTGTGAAGGGAGGACCGGGGAGCGGCGCTGCAGGTCGGGATACTTCTGCTCCGAGCGCCCGCTCATGTCCCGGGTTCTCGGAGCGGAAGTATCCGCACAGGCAGCGGCGCTGACATCCATGCGGCTAGGGCGTGAAGGGAGGACCGGGGAGCGGCGCTGACATCCAATTGGTCGCGGCAGCTATTTAAATGTGCCGCACAAATCGGTGATTGGTCGCCGACTTGGCCCGCGACCAATCACTGATCTTGCGGCCAAAGTTAAACAGTACTGTGCTGATTGGTCGCGGACGCTGCCCGCGACCAATCACCGATTTGGGCGCCAAATTTAAATATCGGCCGCGACCAATCACCGATCTTGGCTCCATATTTAAACACCGCTGTGCTGATTGGTCGCCGACGCTGGGCACGACCAATCACCGATTTTGGCGCCACATTTAAATAGCGTCCGCGACCAATCCGCACAGCGGTGTGGAGCCAAGATCGGTGATTTGTCGCGGCCGATATTTGAATGTGGCGCCCAAATCGGTGATTGGTCGCGGGCAGCATCCGCGACCAATCAGCACCGTAGTGTTTAACTTTTGCGGCAAGATCCGTGATTGGTCGTGGGACAAGACCGCAACCAATCACCGATTTGTGCGGCACTTTTAAATAGCGTCCGCGACCAATTGGATGTCAGCGCCGCTCCCCCGTCCTCCCTTCACACCATAGCCGCATGGATGTCAGCGGCGCTGCCTGTGCGGATAGTTCCGCTCCGATAACCCGGGACATGAGCGGGCGCTGGCAGAAGAAGTATCCCGACCCGCAGCGCCGCTCCCCGATCCTCCCTTCACACCCTAGCCGCTGATGTCCCCACAGTATCCGCATGGTGTTACAAAGGTCCGGACATTTGTGTTAAAAATCGCTGATTGGTCGCTGGCACTGCCCGCGACCAATCACCGATTTGGGCGCCAAATTTAAATATCGGCCACGACCAATCACCGATCTTGGCTCCACATTTAAACACCGCTGTGCTGATTGGTCGCGGCCGATATTTAAATTTGGCGCCCAAATAGGTGATTGGTCGCGGGCAGCGCCAGCGACCAATCAGCGATTTTTAACACAAATTTCCGGACCTTTGTAACACCATGCGGATACAGTGGGGACATCAGTGGCTAGGGTGTGAAGGGAGGACCGGGGAGCGGCGCTGCAAATCTGGATACTTCTGCTGCGAGCGCCCGCTCATGTCCCGGGTTCTTGTAGCGGAAGTATCCGCACAAGCAGCGGCGCTGACATCCAATTGGTCGCGGACGCTATTTAAAATTGCCGCACAAATCGCTGATTGGTCGCTGTCTTGGCCCGCGACCAATGACTGATCTTGGCGCCAAAGTTAAACACTATTGTGCTGATTGGTCGCGGACGCTGACCGCGACCAATCACCGATTTGGGCGCCAAATTTAAATATCGGCCGCGACCAATCACCGATTTGGGCGCCAAATTTAAATATCGGCCGCGACCAATCACCGATCTTGGCTCCACATTTAAACACCGCTGTGGTGATTGGTCGCGGACGATATTTAAATTTGGCGCCCAAATCGGTGATTGGTCGCGGGCAGCGTCGGCGACCAATCAGCACAGCGGTGTTTAAGTTTTGCGCTAAGATCAGTGATTGGTCGGGTCCGAAGACCCCGACCAATCATCGAATCGTCTTGGTGAGGACCGGGGAGCGGCGCTGCCTGTGCGGCTACTTACGCTGCGAGAACCCGGGACATCGCGGGCGCTCGCAGCAGAAGTATCCCGACCCGCAGCGCTGGTCCCCGTTCCTCCCTTCCGCATGGAGGTCAGCGGCGCCGGCGGTCCTTCCGCTGCTACCGGCCGGGAGATGAGCGCCTCGCGCCGCTCATCTCCCGGATGCATCTCCTTCCCGCAGATGGGTCCGGCGGTCGGGTTCCTTCTGCTGTTGCCGGCCGGGAGATGAGCGCCTCGCGGCACTCATCTCCCGGCTGCATCGCCGCTCAGCTCCGTCCCGCAGATGAGCCGCTAACGGCCGCCATCTTTTTTTAGAAATCCCCCGGCGCTGATTGGCCGCTGCCGGACCAATGAGCGACGCGGGATTTCCTGGACAGACAGACACACCGACAGACACACAGACAGACAGACAGACAGACAGACGGGATAAGACGATTATATATATAGATATACACTGCACAGTACCACTTCTCTTGTCCTGTATAGTGGATGTAATTCTCAGTATCTGTATTATTCTGTATATATACACTGCACAGTACCACTTCTCTTGTCCTGTATACTGGGTGTAATTCTCAGTATCTGTATTATTCTGTATATTATACTGGGTGTCATTCTCAGTATCTGTATTATTCTGTATATATACTCTGCATAATACTACTTCTATTGTCCTGTATACTGGGTGTAATTCTCAGTATCTGTATTATTCTGTATATATACACTGCACAGTACCACTTCTCCTGTCCTGTATACTGGGTGTAATTCTCAGTATCTGTATTATTCTGTATATATACACTGCACAGTACCACTTCTCCTGTCCTGTATACTGGGTGTCATTCTCAGTATCTGTATTATTCTGTATATATACACTGCACAGTACCACTTCTCCTGTCCTGTATACTGGGTGTCATTCTCAGTATCTGTATTATTCTGTATATATACACTGCACAGTACCACTTCTCCTGTCCTGTATACTGGGTGTAATTCTCAGTATCTGTATTATTCTGTATATATACTCTGCACAGTACTACTTCTCCTGTCCTGTATACTGGGTGTCATTCTCAGTATCTGTATTATTCTGTATATATATGTAGCACCCTGAGGATTCGGCTGCTACAGGGGTATTGCACCTCAACCCAGAGGTGTGATATTCCACTCCCGGGCAAGGATGGAGAGTGGGACTGAGCTCGGTAGGCTGCATGCACTACACACATCCCATTTCCGGAGGGCAGACCAACGGTACTCCCACTTAGAAATGTGCAGGTACGACCGAGTCTGTCCTTGGCTGGAGTGGGAGGGGGTTGGAACATCCCATGTAGTGTAGGGGCAGATAGGGGGTGCAGTCTGGGTAGTGATAGGAGCTCATTGGGTGCTGGTCACCTGAGCTCACACATAGAGGGATATATAAGGTGGGCACCAACTAAGATCAGGGTCAGATGCAGAGAACAAGTCAGCGAGCAGAGGAGAAGAGAGACCCAGAGTGAGAGAGGAGAAGAGAGACCCAGAGGGGGAAACAGAAAAGAGGACTCCAAGAACCCAAATTAAATCCCCGGGTGAAGAGTCGGCACAGGGTACCGGATCCCAAACTGGTGGGGGCAGAAAACACACCCTAGCCAGAGACCGGAGGCCGTGGGCAGCGTCTGCCACGGTCACCCACCACATCCACCCCGAAGGCATACCACATGAAGGGTCAGGGAACCCAAGGCCAAGGGTGTCCCAACAGAGGGCCCGAGGGAGCTGGACCTAGGTGGATCACTGGTGGGGACGGCCAGAGAACGGGACAGAAGGAGAGCTCAGGGCCACGCTCCGGACTTGTTTGGGGGTTGGCTGGATCCAGGACCTGGTGGACGCAGCACGGCTCGGGTGGTCACTCAAAGCTGGAGTGACCAGTACAACATCTGCAGTAAGTAAACACCCTTAACTGCACAACCCGACTCTGTCTTAATTGCCGTCTGCACTGCACCACCACAACCCCCATCCTCTGCACCTGTCCCCCCTGAGGCTATACCCCTCCCGTTGGGGGTTATCCCACCAAGCTGCGCACCCACCATCAGCCTCAGCGGACCCTGCTGCAGCGGCGGCCACAGTGACCGCATCACAACGGGTGGCGTAGTCGACACAAAAGAACTCTTAATAACATCTGTAGGACTGCCACATAACACTGAGTTTGACGCCCTGGGCACGGGCCGGGTCACAGCCGCTCGGAGACTACAACCCCCCATCTGATCCGGTGCCGGGTATTCCCCTCAAAAAGGAATATGTCCCAGGGGGCGCGTCAACTTTGGCGTAGTCGGCAGGATCACGTGCCCGCAACACCCGGGTACTGCGTGCCTGAAGAAAAGTGCAAGTTTACCTCAGAAAGAAGTCTCCCGCCGGTTCCGGAGGGTCCACGCCATCGGACTCCATCACCAGTCGTTTCCCGCCGATTGTCCGCCATTTCCAGCTTGTTCCCGCCATCTGCAGAGTTTCCCGCCACTGGGCGACGCTTCCCGCCAAATCCGAAGATTTCCCGCCTTGGAAGAGCAGCGGACGCCATTATGGGCGTGCCAAAGGAGGGCAGGAGGCCGCCTCCCATCGTGGGCCAGGACAGAAAATGGCGCCAAAAGTGGAAACCGCCCCCACCAACAGAGACTGTGATGCTGGAGGTGTCTGTCAGCGTGGAAGGACTGCCCCTGGAGCTGACAGTCACCGAGTTGCCCCGGGACGGCCCTCGAAGTGGGAGGAGACGAAAGAAAAGAGCAAAGATGGGTGCCGCCTGGAGCAGTCTGGAGCGAGCGCACCCGGAGACAAGAAGTCTAACGAGGAGTAGCGGAGGAGCTTACCCGGAGATGGAGAGAAAGCAGAACAGCACCGGCCCGCTGGCCAGGAGTCTGCTAGAGACCGAGAAAGGAGAGCAGAGCAGCACCGGCCCGCTGGCCAGGAGCCTGCTGGAAGAAGAGCAGAGCAGCACCGACCCGTTGGTCAGGAGCCTGCTAGACACCACGACCCCACTAGGCCTAGTGGAGGTCCTCGCACAGCTCCCCCGAGACCGGGAGTGTGCACAGACTGCCCTGGAGGGCCTCGCACGGAGGATGGCCCGGGTACAGCGCGAGATATTGGCGGAGTGGAGCCGAGAGATGGCCCAGCAAACCAGTCAACGGAGCACGCTACCCTGGAAGAGGAAACAGACCGCCTCTGAGGATGGCGCGGGAGGACCCAAGGCCGGAGACGGCGCCGAGAAGGGAGCCGGACGCAAGGAGGCAGGTAAAGGGGACGCCTATACCCCAAGCCGGGAAACCGCCCACCTGCCCCAGCTCCCCGTCGCAGAGCCCGAAAGTCCCCCTGCTGTGCCCGTAGCCGCCATGTCACCGCTATGGACTAGGCCCCGACCGGAAGCCGCCGCAGCGACCCCTGTGACGTCACACGCCTCGACCCGGAGCGTGACAAAGCAGGAAGAGCCTCCGGCCTGGTCGCAAGGCCTAGTACCCCCGGGCGCCGCATCACCAACAGCGCCCCCTACCTCCGCGGAGCCTCCGGCCTGGTCGCAAGGCCAGGTAGCCCAGGGCGCCGCCGTGTTAACGGTGCCCTTCACCTTCCAGATGCCCCAGGCCTGGCCGCAAGGCCTGGGCAACCCGGGCGTCGCCAACACCGCGCCCGCGCCCGCGAAACCAAGGGTGCCACATCTGGGGGAGGACTTGTTCAGCCAGCTCACATGGCCGGACGGGCGGCCCTTCATCTGGCCCGAAGAATTCCATGAGCTGGAGCGGCAGCAGAGACAAAGGCCCTTGTGTGAGCCCCTGATTCCGGCTCCGAAGCCCGTGGCACGGGTCTCGCCTCCTCTGGAAGAAGCCCAATTTGCGTGGGACCCCACGGGAGAAGATCTAATGGGGTTCACCGGAGAAACCCGGGCAGCTGCGGCAGAGCGCGCTGAGTGCTGCCGTCAGCAGCTCGCGGAGTTCGCAAGAGAGCGGGAAGAGAGGCGGGTCCGAGAGCAACAGGCCCAAGTACGGAGCGCCGAGCAGAAGAGCCGGACCAGGAGGGACCCCCGTGCAGCGCATTGTCCCCGCACCATCGGGACAGTGATCAAGTTCAACCAGCAGCATGGGTGGGGCTTCATCCGAGACCGCAACACCTTCGGTGACGTTTTTGTAACACGCAGAGACGTTGAATCCCATCTGCCGGAGGGTCACAGAGGTCGTGACCTCTACATCGGAGACGAGGTCACCTTCACCCGGCACAAGTGTGCCAAAGGACCTTACGCCCTCCACGTACACCGCCTGACGGAGGAGGAGTTGCGGTGCGAGGAGGAGGAGCAAGAGGACCCGGACGGGTCTGAAGCTACTACCAGCTACAAGCAAAGAGCAGGAGGAAGACGCCGTTGAGTGCGGCAGAGCAGGTGCTGTAAATAGTTACCCGACCGGGTACCAAAGAAACTGTTGCTACATATATAGTCCCCGTTGGGACCAGCATGAGTGAACTGTTTACCCGTTATCCCGTATCCATACCAGGCTGAGGACTGTGAGCAGCCATTCCCTTCCCTTTACCTGGCCGAGGACTGAGAGCGGCCAACTTCCCCTGTATATAGTTGCGCTTCCTAAAGCGCCCCCTACTGGTTTTATAGGAAAGCCACGTGTTCCAGAGACTGTCGCGTTTTACCTGGTCACACGTTGCACAGTGACCGGAGGAGGAGCCAGAAGCGACGAGAAAGTTATTTTTATGAAAAGTTTTATGCTGCATATATTTAAAAAGTTTTATATGTTTTATTATGTTGATATTGAAAAAAAAAAAAAAAAAAATTGCATGTATGGTGTTTTGTCTTTACAGCCCGAGGACGTGCTGTGATTTACCAGGGGGGAATGTAGCACCCTGAGGATTCGGCTGCTACAGGGGTATTGCACCTCAACCCAGAGGTGTGATATTCCACTCCCGGGCAAGGATGGAGAGTGGGACTGAGCTCGGTAGGCTGCATGCACTACACACATCCCATTTCCGGAGGGCAGACCAACGGTACTCCCACTTAGAAATGTGCAGGTACGACCGAGTCTGTCCTTGGCTGGAGTGGGAGGGGGTTGGAACATCCCATGTAGTGTAGGGGCAGATAGGGGGTGCAGTCTGGGTAGTGATAGGAGCTCATTGGGTGCTGGTCACCTGAGCTCACACATAGAGGGATATATAAGGTGGGCACCAACTAAGATCAGGGTCAGATGCAGAGAACAAGTCAGCGAGCAGAGGAGAAGAGAGACCCAGAGTGAGAGAGGAGAAGAGAGACCCAGAGGGGGAAACAGAAAAGAGGACTCCAAGAACCCAAATTAAATCCCCGGGTGAAGAGTCGGCACAGGGTACCGGATCCCAAACTGGTGGGGGCAGAAAACACACCCTAGCCAGAGACCGGAGGCCGTGGGCAGCGTCTGCCACGGTCACCCACCACATCCACCCCGAAGGCATACCACATGAATGGTCAGGGAACCCAAGGCCAAGGGTGTCCCAACAGAGGGCCCGAGGGAGCTGGACCTAGGTGGATCACTGGTGGGGACGGCCAGAGAACGGGACAGAAGGAGAGCTCAGGGCCACGCTCCGGACTTGTTTGGGGGTTGGCTGGATCCAGGACCTGGTGGATGCAGCACGGCTCGGGTGGTCACTCAAAGCTGGAGTGACCAGTACAACATCTGCAGTAAGTAAACACCCTTAACTGCACAACCCGACTCTGTCTTAATTGCCGTCTGCACTGCACCACCACAACCCCCATCCTCTGCACCTGTCCCCCCTGAGGCTATACCCCTCCCGTTGGGGGTTATCCCACCAAGCTGCGCACCCACCATCAGCCTCAGCGGACCCTGCTGCAGCGGCGGCCACAGTGACCGCATCACAACGGGTGGCGTAGTCGACACAAAAGAACTCTTAATAACATCTGTAGGACTGCCACATAACACTGAGTTTGACGCCCTGGGCACGGGCCGGGTCACAGCCGCTCGGAGACTACAACCCCCCATCTGATCCGGTGCCGGGTATTCCCCTCAAAAAGGAATATGTCCCAGGGGGCGCGTCATATACACTGCACAGTGCCACTTCTCTTGTCCTGTATACTGGGTGTCATTCTCAGTATCTGTATTATTCTGTATATATACTCTGCACAGTACTACTTCTCTTGTCCTGTATGCTGGGTGTAATTCTCAGTATCTGTATTATTCTGCATATATACACTGCACAGTACCACTTCTCTTGTCCTGTATACTGGGTGTCATTCTCAGTATCTGTATTATTCTGTATATATACTCTGCACAGTACCACTTCTCTTGTCCTGTATACTGGGTGTAATTCTCAGTATCTGTATTATTCTGTATATATACACTGCACAGTGCCACTTCTCTTGTCCTGTATACTGGGTGTCATTCTCAGTATCTGTATTATTCTGTATATATACACTGCACAGTGCCACTTCTCTTGTCCTGTATACTGGGTGTCATTCTCAGTATCTGTATTATTCTGTATATATACTCTGCACAGTACTACTTCTCTTGTCCTGTATACTGGGTGTAATTCTCAGTATCTGTATTATTCTGTATATATACACTGCACAGTGCCACTTCTCTTGTCCTGTATACTGGGTGTCATTCTCAGTATCTGTATTATTCTATATATATACACTGCACAGTACCACTTCTCTTGTCCTGTATACTGGGTGTAATTCTCAGTATCTTGTAATGCAGCAGCTTGCTAGCATTACTGTAAATGGTCCAGGATGTGTTTTACCTGACCATGTACCTTCCCCTTTAACTGACTGGTCACATGACTGTGACATCACACAGGTCCTGTATGCACAGTAAAGGTCTGTACACATGACTGGGACAGCACACAGGACCTATACACACAGCTGACTGATCACATGACTGTGACATCAGCAAGGTCCTGTCAGTATGGGTGTATGTGTGCACAGGATATATAAACCCCGGTAATTGGAGACAGGTGTGTTCGGTGTGAGGCGTGAGGCCTGTGCTCCGTGTGTGTGGGACACCGTTTGTGAGAGGCCTAGTGAGGCCGAGTGAAGCCTGGCAGCCTGAAAGGCAAAGACTGGATAATGTGCGGATGCTAGTGGCCTTGGAAGGCAGCGGCTTTGGAGTGAAGCCTGGTACCTGAAAGGTTGAGCCTGGATCCTGTGTGGATGTCAGTGGCCTTTGAGGGAACGACGGCTGGAGACCCCTACCTGGGAAGCCGCAAAGCCACAGTGGTGGCGGATTATTGAGGAAGAGTCCTGAAAGGCAGAGCCTGGATCCTGTGTGGATGTCAGTGGCCTTTGAGGGAACGACGGCTGGAGACCCCTACCTGGGAAGCCACAAAGCCACAGTGGTGGCGGATTAAAATGGACTGCAGCAACTAAACCGGCAAAGGTAGTACACTTTGTTACATGGACTGTGTTATGGTCATTGATAATTTATTACCTTGCCGTAGGCTGTAACCTGGAGCAAGTGGGCCTGTGTGCCACTTGTCTCATGAATGTTGTAGATATGTGTGTCGGCGTGCCACGGAGTTGGACCTGGTGAACTGTGGCTTATGATGTAATAAACTGCAACATTGTGAGAAAAATGTAAAGACATTGCACGTGTGCATTGATTGACGCAGCGAAGCGAGTAACCCCCAGTATGATGACTAGCGCTGCCTTACAATCTGTATTATTCTGTATATTATACTGGGTGTCATTCTCAGTATCTGTATTATTCTGTATATATACACTGCACAGTACCACTTCTCTTGTCCTGTATAGTGGATGTAATTCTCAGTATCTGTATTATTCTGTATATATACACTGCACAGTACCACTTCTCTTGTCCTGTATAGTGGATGTAATTCTCAGTATCTGTATTATTCTGTATATATACACTGCACAGTACCACTTCTTTTGTCCTGTATACTGGGTGTCATTCTCAGTATCTGTATTATTCTGTGTATATATACGCTGCACAGTACCACTTCTCTTGTCCTGTATACTGGGTGTAATTCTCAGTATCTGTATTATTCTGTATATTACACTGGGTGTAATTCTCAGTATCTGTATTATTCTGTATATATACACTGCACAGTGCCACTTCTCTTGTCCTGTATACTGGGTGTAATTCTCACTATCTGTATTATTCTGTATATATACTCTGCACAGTACTACTTCTCTTGTCCTGTATACTGGGTGTAATTCTCAGTATCTGTATTATTCTGTATATATACACTGCACAGTGCCACTTCTCTTGTCCTGTATACTGGGTGTCATTCTCAGTATCTCTATTATTCTGTATATATACACTGCACAGTACCACTTCTCTTGTCCTGTATACTGGGTGTAATTCTCAGTATCTGTATTATTCTGTATATATACATTGCACAGTACCACTTCTCCTGTTCTGCTGAAGAAGAGGTGGCATTGGCTTTGTGGAGGGTCAGTACTGATGGGTTTATTATTTTCTATGTCTACAATCCTATGGTTAAATAAAAATTAATCCTGAACAACTTGTTTAAAGGGGTTATCTGAAGGTTGGAAATTGTCCTCTATCATTGGGATATGGAATAATTTTCTGATTGCTGGGAGTCCAACAGCCGGAACCCCCACTGTTTCCGAGAACCAGGGATCTGAAGAGCTCTGGGTGAATGGAGCGGTAGTCGATCATTCGCACTGCAGCTCCATTCACACGTGGCTTAATAAACATCCCCTATAATGGAGTGGTGAGGGGCATGAACAAGAAAGCAAAATGTGCTGAACTTTTCATTGTGCCTCAATGGGATGAGGGGGGCGGTGATGTGGTATGTGGGATGGTGGGGTTTGTGTGACAGGCGTGCTTTTTCATTTTTCATCCCATTCCAGCCCTGATCTATATATATATATATATATATATATATATATATATATATATATATATATATATATATAATTAAAATTCTTTTAAAAGCAGAAGTGTTAATATGTATTTTTTATCGCTTAGCAGAATGCAGAGTGAAGTTTGATAGATATAAGAAAATCTCAATAAATATAGGAGTTGTTTTTTTTTTTTATTAGGGATAGGGTAGAAGGATAAGGGATGAACAAAATCAGGGACAGAATCAGTAGACAAAATCATAGTCAGTAAGAAATCCGGATCAGATACCAGGTGATCAGTAAAAAAAGCCAAGTCAGGCGAGCAGTTTGGATACAGCGGAGCCTGGTGACAGAGGCATTACCGAAACAAGTCCGGGTAGAGATGTTACAGTTAGAAGGCCACAGGTAGATGGTGAAGGTCCTTCTTTACAGGTCCAGCAGTGATGGTGGATCGGCTGTACTCCGCTAGATGCGGAGCTTTTCCGTCTTTTAGATGACACTTGGGCAACAGCGACAGCATGCAAATGCGCGAGCAGCCCTGGATAGTCCACGCCGGCAGGATGATAAGATCCGGCGGAAGATGGAACCTAAGAGAAGAGAAATAAATACAATGTAAGTGATGGGACTCCATATTACATGATGCTACTGTGCGGTCAGTGTGGCCGGCCGGACAGCAGAGGAATCTTATTCACACAGATGTCCGGGGTCATTGTCAGCCATCATACATGTGACAATCCCATCACTGACAGATGACATCTGCTCCCCATGACTTATTCTCATCACTAACATCACACAACATGGAGATGATTCTCAC
Organism: Phyllobates terribilis; assembly: GCF_046119375.1. Taxonomy (NCBI): domain Eukaryota; kingdom Metazoa; phylum Chordata; class Amphibia; order Anura; family Dendrobatidae; genus Phyllobates; species Phyllobates terribilis. The sequence goes on along the minus strand of NW_027362847.1, from coordinate 6,154,857 downwards.
ACTTACCTCGTCTCTTTTTCCCCTTTTTCCCATTTTCTGAGTTTTGTTGGTCTATACTCAGATTCATTTCAGATTTTCTTTCCTCTTCAGTTGTAAATTCTGATGAGAAAGTAAAAAAAACTCAGTAAAGAAATATTCTTATAGGATCTGCTTTGTGTACTGTATATAGAAGAATTGTTCTAGTCCTGTCCCCTATAGTCCTGATAATCTGGCATTACATTATTATAGGGCAGAATAAGTCCTATATACCGTTCATGACCTAATCTGAGGGGCATTAGATGTATCACTGATATGGAGCAGTAAGCGCCCTGTGTGCCGCCACGTGGTGCATCACTAATGAGCGATATTCTACTATAGGAGACAATGTCTTCTTATATTGAAGTGAGTTCCTGGATGCTAAAACGTATTTTACAGAATCCATGAAAACAATTCCTGGATAAAATTAAGGAAATAGAAATACAGTATGGGCCCATGGAAAACATAATTGGGATCCATGAAACCTGGACAACATAGGAGACCTAATACAGAAAAAACAAATATTTGAGCCTTGAAGTCAACATTCACCTTTTGATGCTGTACATACATACCTGATGATGGGGACGAGGAGGGCAAGCTGTTTATAGCATTGTCGCTATCAGATTCAGAAAGCGATTCTTTCTGCCTGTCAGGAAGAATCAGGGGGTCGGACCAGAAGACCCAGGAGGTAACTTCCAACTCTCCCATTCTATGATTTAAGAAAAACATGTAAATCACAAGTCAATGCAGAATAAAAGGGGTGGTCTCACTAGAAGAACACCGACTAGAGGGCCTAATAGGACATATGACTGTCATAGTGAGGAAGGTTTTATGCTCCAATCTACCTTCTATGGATCAGAGCGAAAAACAACTAGCAATAATGGCTGGCATGTAATACTACATCTCTCCTACAGTATGGGCAGCTCTAATACGTGTGAATGGCTGCAATTATGGGCTATTATCACCAACGGTTTCTGAAGCCAAAAGCACAATGACCGCTAATCATTGAGGCTGAATTTGATATTATGGTATTTATGTCCTATATTATGTGTTGTGCATATATATCAGCCTGGAACTCCCATTAATGACCCCATAATCTACTCACATTTCTGAGATATTTGTATTGGTTGCTGGCGTACACTCTGGAGGAGACTTCTGGTCCTCATCATTCATCTTTCTGGTAGTGATGGTACAGAGCTAAACATGGACAAAAACAAGATATGAAATACTTTTTTTTTACTTTTAGAGGTCTTTTTTGTTTCACATATTTTGGATTTATTGCGCACATACGGTACTTACTTTAGAAAGCCTTTCAGAAGAAGATGTAAAATTTTGGAAGTCAAGGTTCTCATTGTTCACACTTGTACCCTCCTCATCCTCTGAGACCGAATGGTCTATTTCAGAGTGATCTACAAAAGTAATGAAGTATTATTAGAGGTTGTTAGTATAAAACAGGCGTCATTTATCACAATATTAGTGGGTACTGATTATTACATTTTATGGAAGACAAGACAAACAGCCGCTTAGTCTAGATGATGTCTTCTTCTACTTACCGATAAATAAGCTGTTGTCCACATCTGAGGCAAGCTGAGGAATGTACTCTGGCTTCTGACTTAGAAGGTTGTTAAAATCTAAGTCACTCAGGAATGGATGACTCTTGATCTCAAGTGATCCTCCTGGAAAAAGAACAAAACAAAAGTGATGTGGACATTGTCAGAGATTGCTTCACATCTGAACAGTTTAACTTAATCTGAATTAATGACATAACTGAGTCAACATGAAGGAAGAAGACTGAAAGTCATAGTGTGGAGAACTAGAAATGGACAATCTGATAGAGAAGTGTTGATCCTCAAGGACATGAGTGATAAGTGTGATAGGTGAATATTAATACTAATATGAATAGTATTATATCTCTTACCTGTCCCAAGTCTATCTGCAGGATTTGTTCTGAGCAGCTCAGTAATCAGGTTCTGTGCATTGGGAGTAGGAGCGGAATTACAATCCCAAATTATGTCACCTGTTATACAGAAAATAAAATCTCTTTACTGGACTGTAAGGTAAAGCAAAGTAAACACCTAAACCAATGTAACTGATCAAAGCAATGGTCGGATCATTCCACTTACCAATGACAATCCTGTCATAAAGCTCAGCTACAGAATCTCCATCAAATGGTACAGATCCCGTGAGAAATTTATGTAGGATTATCCCCATTGACCACCAGTCAACAGGTCTTCCATAGCCTTCTTTCAGGATGACCTCTGGGGCGATGTAATATGGGGTGCCACATAACTGGAAAACAGAAGATAGAGATGAAAATGATAAAATGGTTATTATAACACGTTCTCGCCATAAAAACACAATGACAAAAGATAAAATATCAATGGAAACGTTCTCTAGAAATGAAGAATGTAGAGAAGACACAATAGTGTGATGAGATTTGTAAAGAAAAAAAAACATATGCCAAAGGCAAGGTGAACAGATGGGGTATATTAGTTAACCAAATACCAAAGCAAAACAAAGAAAACCCCTTAAAATATAATCTTTAATAGCTACATTTAAAAGCACCCATATCAATATATGAAGACAAAATCCATAAAATGTACAATATATGGGTAGTGGGATAAACGTAGGATAATTGACATGCAGGCTTGCCCTAGAGATCCCAAATGGGCTGAGATCCCGCATGCCAGTGGAGGTTGACACCCTAGCTAATCGGTTTGGCGCCCCCCTCCACATCGGCACTCCCTCCGTGACGCTATCCACCCCTAGACAGACATACACATATACAGATAATGATGAAAGGCAGACAGTCATGTTGCTGCTAACATGCTGAATGAAAAAAAGGCAATATTCAATGTATCAATTATATGGAAACAGGGAAGCTGATATAATGTAGTTCCACTAGTACAGATAGGATATCAAATGCACCAATCTATACACAATTCAGTATGATATATAAACCATCATTCAGAAGCCTATTATAGATACATAAAGTACATTAGTGCTGGCAATTACGGGCAACAAGAACAATATTATAAAAGCACGTGTGCTCAATTAACGGTAAACATAGGAACATAAATATGTCCAAAGTAGTAACAAGTCACCTATATAATGACATTGAGCATGAAGATAATAGTCTAGGACAGACGGTATATATAGACAACCTCAAAATCCCCCTGGCTAATCTATAATCAGGACTGATCTACACAGGACACGTCCAAATGTTGGGACAGAGCATTATCCAGTGTGCGAATTACAAAAAAAGTTGCCAAAAAAGCATTTTAGTCAGCAGTAACCAGAGGACTTATCTGTAAATTGTCCCAACACGTTTCTCCCCCTCCTAATTTGGGGTTCATCAGGGGATCATATTAGGAGATAGCCACAATGAGTCAGTGGACAGACGCGGGAGATAAATACACCCCGATCGGAGAATACTGCTGCCGCCACATTTTATGGATTTTGTCTTTATATATTGATATGGGTGCTTTTAAATGTATCTATTAAAAGTTATATTTAAGGTCTTTCTTTGCTTTGGTCCTTGGAGATTTGTAAAGAACAAGCTAAATTCCTGTAAGTGTTACCCACCTCACGGTCCAGGAACTCCCTGGTGATGTCCTCCGCTAATTCCTTGTAGGTGTTGGTTTTTGGCATCATGACACCAACTTTTGAAATCCCAAAATCGGTAACTTTTATGTGTCCAGCAGATGTAATCAGGAGGCTGTGAAAGAGAAGATGGTTTTAGCCTCACAGACCGTATGATAAATGATAACTTCCCCCCTTTATTATACTACGAGGGGCACTTACTTATCCGGCTTCAGGTCTCTGTGCACCACACCGTAGCTATGGAGGTATTCCACAGCAAGAACCGCTTCTCCAAAGTATAAGCGGGCCAAGGGGACAGATAGAGGACCCCTGGTGCTTAGGAGGGTCTCACAGTCACCACCTATAGAATAAAAAGGAAATGTGACCGGTGAGTGGTTTATACAGCAGATCACCATGATGTATAATGGGAAGTGAGCAGAGACATTGGGATAGGAGAGAATATAAACAGATATAATGTATAGTGCACATAATATTAGTCTGAATCGATGGAGAAATGTCCTCCATGTAACTAATAACATAAAGTGATGTCACATCTCGTCTATAGCTGGAGATACTGACATGCTCAGTGCGGACTTACAGGGAGATCACACAGACTGTGGCGTACAGAGAAATCTCAGGGCCCCATAGCAAAAGTTCTAACTGCACGCCCCTTCAAAAAAAACCCTTACTGAAGTCAATCGATGTTCTCAACAGCAATACACCTTTTATAGCCATTTTAGCATATGATGCTCCCAAAAATGCCCCCACCCACAGACTGAGTTAGATATCCCCACAGTGAAATCTTAATCCAGTTTCACCTTACAGATATAATGTAGCACCTGTCTATAATGTCCCCACTCAGTATGAGGCCAGTCACAGCCCCCTACTCAGTATAATGGCGCCCACAGCCCCCCCTACTTAATATAATGGCCCCCATAGCCCCTCAGACAATATAATGGTCTCCACCACTGCCCACTCAGTATGATGGCCCCCAAAGCCAATCAAACAGAATTAGGATCCCCACACAGAATAAGGACCCCCACTGCACACCATTCAATATGAGGACGCCCAGGGGGTGTAGGGGCATGTACAGTCACCAACTCAATATAGCGGCATTCACAGTCCCCTATAGCCCCTCACACGGCACACCATTCAGTATTATGGTACCCACAACCCTCAATTCTCAGTATTATGGCTTCCACCAATCTCGCAACTCAGTATTATGCCCCCACCAGCCCAACAACTAAGTATAATTGCTCTCACCAGCCCCACCACTCAGTATTATGGCCCTCAGCAGCCCCACCACTCAGTGTTATTGCCCCCAACAGTCCCTCCACTTAGTAGTAAGGCACACAATAGCCCCACTACTCAGTATTATGGCCCTCACCAGCCCCACCACTCATTGTTACGGCCCCTACCAGCCCCACCACTTAGTAGTAAGGCACCCACCACTCAGTACTACCACCTCCACCAGCCCCACCTCTCAGTATTATGGCCCCCACCAGTATCAACACTCAGTATTATCGCTCTCACCAACCCCACTACTCAGAATTATGACCCTTATTAGCCCCACCACTCAGTGTTATGGCCCCCACCAGCCCCACCACTTAGTAGTAAGGCACCCACCAGCCCCACCATTCAGTACTATAGCCCCCACCAGCCCTACCTCTCAGTATTATGGCCCCCACCACTACTTAGTGTTATGGCCCCCATCAGCCTCACCATTTAGAATTATCGCCCTCACCAGCCTCACCACTCAGTATTATGGCCCCAACCAGCCCTACTACTCAGCATATGGTCTCCACCTGCCCCATCACTCAGTGTTATGGCCCCCACCAGCCCCACCTGTGCAGTGTAAGTACTGAGACTCCACACTACAGATGCAATATTGTGGCGACATCGAAGAACCTGCAGTACACGGAGTCTCGGACCCATCTGCGGAGGCTGAATGGTGGATTTAGGAACCTTTGGCTCCCTGATCCACCATTGTTTTCATCGGTATTCATATTCTGACAATGTGAATACCACTGAAATTGTGATGACAGGTGGTGGAATGGGGCCCAGTGCCGAGCGGTGCCAGGCCCGATCTGACTCACTGGCACCATAGCACTGCTGCACACAGATCAATGAATTTCCAGGCATCTTGGTAATAGAAAACCTACAGTAAACGCACTGTGAGGATGTAACTGTCCTAATTATCCTAATTATAAGAGCAGTGATAAGATGTAAGCAGACATGGGCTGAATATACTACAATATACATGTCCTACCTCCTACATACTCCATGACCATACACAGGTGAGATTTTGTTGGAAAGGAGCAGAGCATGGAGACCACGAAGGGACAATCAGCGAATGTTAGGATGTCCCTCTCCAGAAAGGCCAATGCCACTCTTTTTGGAGTGTTCAGGTTTCGCTTGAACATTTTCTTCAAAGCAAAGATCTGGTGTGAGTCTTTATGGTGCGCTAAGTAGACGGCACTGGAGAGAAAGAGAATCAATGGTTAGAATGAATCTTTACTACAAGAACATCTATAGAAGTCATTATATAATGTTTTGTACTAATGTTTAATGCTAGAAGTCTGTCCGTCACTGGAAGTCCATGTCTAGAATTTGATAAAAGATCACTACATAGATCACCTATGGGAGGTGTCCACAATGCCACGTCCGCCGGAGCCCTCACCCAGGTCACATTACAGATGAGAGAATCTACTGAAATTATTCTTGGGCAGATTCACTACATTAGACCAGTAGATACGATTCAGTGCAAATAAAAGTTGGTCCAAATTAAAAGTGCTCCAATTGCCATAACATGACGTTAATTATGCTCCCGCATACCCCAAGACATAACAACATAATAAATGGAGGGGAGCGAAGGAGTTACAAAAAATGAAACCCATTATAGCCACTTGTCCTCTGTGCCAGTCTTTATTGCTGAGACCAGGGAGTAGACTCACATGGTCATGGTGGAGGTTGGGGGGTGCAGATGTCATTGATGAAATTTCGTGTCACCCCCTCACTTGACCATGTGTTGCCAATTACTCTTATCAGTTCGCTAATGGATCCCGAAAAGAACAGACCGGTGCGGAGGATCGGGAAGCTCTGATGGGGGTGGCAGTGTAAGAACAGATGAGGGTCTAGGACAGGCAGGTGTAATATATTATTCTATTTTAATCCCTTTCCTTAATAGTTTGTTTTCCTACAGATCATATAATTTCCCTATGATAACACTGAAGGGAAGAGCACAGAGTCTGGAGCATTGTCATTGGGAACCTTGAGAAATGTGGATTATGCCAACAGAAAACTCACCCAAAACTTCCACTGCTGATCAGTTTGGATGTCCCATAGTCGCTCTTATGCGGCTGTCTTGACGGGGTCAATGATTTGATCACGCTCTATAAAAGAATAAGAAATTATATAAAGATATAGAAGCTGCTGGAAAAAAGCTCCAGATGCAAAAACGTCTCCCTTCTGTCATCTCCTCTTAGAATAGAGACATCCCATGGTTATATGGGAGACAATACTGGAGGTGTCATTCCCACCCCATAATCTGGTGATACACCGTCATCTCTCTCCATGATACTTACACCGTCAGATTGTTGGATCTCCGGGATCTCACAGATTCTACTGTCAGCATCCGCCAACACAGTTGTTTCTAAAAGAGTGAAAAAATTATGAAGAAATAAAATGTATTAGACGATATTAATCCTACATATATATTACAACAATATAACTCAGACATGACAAGATGTCTGTAAATGGGAATAATACTTATTATATAGGGATTCCAAATATGTGAACGTACGGCGCATCCATGAATAAATGTAATGGAAATGATGAAGGACCCCCCAATCATCACATGAATGAGGACCCCCCCACCCTCGCTGTACATGTGAGTGATGGTAAGAGAGCTGAAGCGTAGGAGCCATATGCAGATTATCCTGGAAGTGCACTGGGGGCGTGTCACAGTATGGATTTCTTCTTCCACGCCCCCAGTGCACTTCCATGCTGATTTGTATACGGCTTCTACATTAGATTTCCCTTGACTGAGACATTGGATTTCTGCAAAAAATTATTACAGAGAAATGGCCAGTACAGTCATACCACAATATGCAAAAATGTGCTGACAGGTTCCCATTACACAGAATATACAGAGTAAATGTAAGATTATTCCCTGTTCTGTATAATATCTGGATATTTCTTGTAGGAGGTCGGGTGATCGGCTTACCTGTAGTCAGATTGCTGTTCAGTCCCGGGATTAGATTTTGCTCGTCTTTGGTGTCGCCTTCTGCTGTTTCCTGGTAGATATAATATATATAATTAACATGTGGAACCTTACACTAAATCATCACATAGATAAATCAGGAAGGACTAAACCTGCATTTACAGATGCAGCCAATTGTAACTGTACAAATCAGACGTGTGCTAGAGAAGATGACGGCTCCTTACCAGGCGTTCCAATGAGCGAGCCGGACGCTCCAGTACACACAGGACTTTTTCGGCCAGGTCTTTAATAAAAGCCAAATCTCCATATTGAGATCTTTCTTCAGCCTAAAAAGAGGAAAAGAAACAAAAAGGAAAATTTTGAGATGAGAAAGGTCACAATGGAGGAGGCCGCCATTGTATGTGACATTTGCTCCTCTCTGCAGATACAATAACTCTGGGGACTCATCGTGTTTTATATTGGAGGAAAGAAACTTCTATCCCACCATTATCTATAATATAACCAGGGATGGGTCCTTCTTTCCGAAGCCTCTATAGACTGCGCAAGCGCACTGTACCTGCACAATGTGGCCGCAGATAGAAGAACACATCCAGACCGGGAGGCGGATGGGGATGGAGGAGGAGTGTGGTGCCAGAAATAGAGGTATGCGTCATTTCATCATGGCTATGGAGGGTCTCCTGCTAAAAGTGGGGAGGCTATGGAGGCAGTGGCGTACCGCCAATGGCGGCAGGCCACGCCACTGCTATGGGGCCCGTGAGCCGGGGGGGGGGCCCATAGCAGTCGCCTGCACCGTGTATGCCCCGCAGCGGGGCCCTTGCAACAGGCTCCGCTCCCAGGCCCGGCGTTAGCACCCGGGCAAGTGCCGGGTCCCTGAGCAGGCGGGGGGCCCCGCTCCGCTCAGGGCCCCGGCACAATACTTACCTCTCCCCGTGCCTCCGCAGCTCCGGTGTCTTCCGCGTCCTGTGCTGTGACGTCTCAGGTTAGAGGGTGGGATGACGTCTTTCCACCACACCCTCTGCTGAGCAGTCACAGTGCAGAGCGGGAAGACAGCGACGCTGAGGAGTCCAGAGCAGAGCAGCGGCAGCAGGTGAGGTAAGGTGAGTATGTAATTTTTTTTTTTTTTTAATGTATGGAGGCCTGGGGCCCATACACTATATAAGGGCTCGTACACTGTATGGAGGACTATATGGGGGCCCATACACTGTGTGGAGGACTATATGAGGGGCAGTATACTGTATGGATGACTATATGGGGGCCAGTATTCTGTAGGGAGGACTATATGGGGGCCAGTATTCTGTAGGGAGGACTATATGGGGGCCCATACACTGTGTGGAGGACTATATGAGGGCCAGTATACTGTATTGAGGACTATATGGGACTATATGGGGGAAGTACACTGTATGGAGGACTATATGGGGGCCAGTATTCTCTATGGGGGCCAGTATTCTGTATGGAGGACTATATGGGGGCCAGTATACTGTATGGAGGACTATATGGGGGCCAATACACTGTATGGAGGGCTATATTGGGACCCATACACTGTGTGGAGGACTATATGAGGCCAGTATTCTCTATAGAGGACTATAAGGAGGCCGGTATACTGTATGGAGGACTATATGGGGGCCAGTACACTGTATGGAGGACTATATGCAGGCCAGTATACTGTATGGAGAGGACTATATGGGGGCCAGTATTCTGTATGAAGAATGTCTTATACTGTGTGGAGGACCATAGGGAGTGCATTATACTGTGTGGAGGACCATAGGGAGTGCATTATACTGTGTGGAGGACCATTGGGAGTGCATTATACTGCGTGGAGGACCATAGGGAGTGCATTATACTGTGTGGAGGACCATGGCGAGTGCATTATACTGTGTGGAGGACCATGGCGAGTGCATTATACTGTGTGGAGTACCATGGCGAGTGCATTATACTGTGTGGAGAGGTGTGGGGCCATTATACTACATGGAGGGCTGTGTGGGGGTCACAGTTGGGGGATCATACTGTGTTGGAGTCACCATACTTTGCCTTGAGAGTTGAGGTGGGGTACGGTAGAGTCATTATACTGTGCATGTGGAGGAATTCACCATGGGGGTAACATACTGTGTTTAGGGGGGGCACTGTTGTTGGCATCATACCTTATGGGGAAATAAAAGAGGAATCTAGGACTTCAGCAGGAGAAAAATTACTGTGTAAAGGCTGGAAAGTTATGAGATATGCTCTTCCTTGACCCCCGACAATTTTCACTTTTTTGGAGGGGCTCCATTTAGCGCTTCTGCTATGGGGCCCCATGATTCCTATGTACGCCTCTGTATGGAGGTCTCCTGCTGGACGTGGGGAGGCAATGAAGGTCTCCTGCTGGACGTGGGGAGGCTATAGGGGTCTCCTGCTGGATGTGCGGAGGCTATGGGGGTCTCCTGATGGACATGCAGAGGCTATGGGGGTCTCCTGATGGACATGCAGAGGCTATAGGGGTCTCCTGCTGGACGTGAGGAGGCTATGGCGGTCTGCTGCTGGACATGCGGAGGCTATGAGGGTCTCCTGCTGGACATGCGGAGGCTATGGGGGTCTCCTGCTGGACGTGCGGAGGCTATGGGGGTCTCCTGCTGGACGTGCAGAGGCTATGGGGGTCTCCTGCAGGACGTGCGGAGGCTATGGGGGTCTCCTGCTGGACGTAGGGAGGCCATGGGGGTCTCCTGCTCGATGCGTTGAGGCTATGAGGGTCTCCTGCTGGATGTGGGGTGGTTATGGGGGTCTCTTGCTGGACATGGGGAGTCTATGGGAGTCTCCTGCTGGACGTGCAGAGGCTATGGGGGTTTCCTGCTGGACGTGGGGAGGCTATGGGGGTTTCCTGCTGGACGTGGGGAGGCTATGGGGGTCTCCTGCTGGACGTGGGGAGGCTTTGAGGGTCTCCTGCTGGACCGGGGAAGGCTATGGGGGTCTCCTGCTAGACGTGCGAATGCTATGGGGGTCTTCTGCTGGACGTGGGGAGGCTATCGGGGTCTCTTGCTGGACATGCGGATGCTAAGGGGGTCTCCTGCTGGAGGGGTGGAGGCTATGGAGGTCTCCTGCTGGACGTGGGGAGTCTATGGGGGTCTGCTGCTGGACGTGCAGAGGCTATGGGGTCTCCTGCTGGACGTGGGGAGGCTATAGGAGTCTCCTACTGGATGTTGCGAGGCTATGGGGGTCTCCTGCTGGACATGAGGAGTTTATGGGGTTCTACTGCTGTACATGGGGAGGTTATGCGGTATCTTGCTCAATGCATTGAGGCTATGGGGGTCTCCTGCTGGACGTGTGGAGGCTATGAGGGTCTCCTGCTGGACGTGAGAAGTCTATGGGAGTCTCCTGCTGGACGTGCAGAGGCTATGGGAGTCTCCTGCTGGACATGCAGAGGATATGGGGGTCTCCTGCTGGATGTGGGGAGGCTATGGGGGTCTCCTGCTGGATGTGCGGAGGCTATGGGGGTCTCCTGCTGGACGTGTGGAGGCTATGGGGGTCTCCTGCTGGATGTATGTGTGGCACCCCAGGGGTCTGGTTTCCACAGTAACAGCAATGTTATGTCTGAGAGCAGGTGGGAGGTCTCTTGGTCAGGAATCCTATGCATGCCACACCTCCTGCCCAGTCCTGGGAGGGGAAGAACTTCCCCTATATAAACCTAGGGCTGAGGCAGGGTTAGTGAGTAGAGAAGAAGTAGAGAAGAGAAGCAGCATAGGAAGAAACAACAGGAGCTCTGTGGGAGCAGTGCTACAAGGAGTCAGGGGCTGGCAGCTGCAGAGCTCGCCCTGACTGAGAAGTTATCACCGGACCCGGAGTCCGAGGCTGTGGGGACTAACTCCTATCCAGCAGCAGAAACCGACCGGCAGGGGATTGCAGGTCCTCTGGCCCAGAAACCCGAAGGCACGGTCACACGCGTGGGACCAGCACCGCCGTCGTGGAGCGGAAGCTACTAGAAGGCCCCGAGTCACCGGCCATACGGGTGAGCACCACACGGTACACTCAGGGACGTGGGCTACTTATACCCGCCTCTAGCAAGGTAGCCAGAAGAGTATCGTTAGTTTGGGAGGCCTACAACTCCGCCTGGCCAGGGGAGTTCCCATCTGCTCAAGGACTGACCAGGCCCCAATCGCTAGCCAGTACTCCGGGAGGGTCTATCTTTGTCACCAGTAAAGACCCTGAACTACACCGTACCGTCTCCGAGTGGTTCCTGCTACCCCCATCATCCACGTCGGCTGCCCTGAGGCCATACCCCTCCCGTTGGGGGTTATACTATCACGCTGCACAATCCTACCACCGGCCTCAGCGGTCTGCCCTGCAGCAGCAGCTCCTTAGCTGTACTCAACGGGTGGCGTAGTCGTCCAACATCTACCGCTGATACAGCGCCACTTAGTCTGACTCCCTGGGCACGGACCGGATCATCGCCACGAGACTACAACCCTCAACAGATCCGGCTCCGGGTAAGCTCCCGCGTGCGCAACGCTGCGCGACACAGGCCCAGGGGCGCGTCATATGGAGGCTATGGGGGTCTCCTGCTGGAGGTGGGGAGGCTATGCGGGTCTCCTGCTGGACATGCGGAGGCTATGGGGGTCTCCTGCTGGATGTATAGAGGCTATGGGGGTGTCCTGCTGGATGTGGGGAGGCTATGGGGGTCTCCTGCTGGATGTATGGAGGCTATGGGGGTCTCCTGCTGGATGTGGGGAGGTTATGGGGGTCTCCTGCTGGATGTGTGGAGGCTATGGGGGTCTCCTGCTGGACGTGGGGAGGCTATGAGGGTCTCCTGCTGGACCAGGGGAGGCTATGGGGGTCTCCTGCTGGATGTGCAGAGGCTATGAGGTTCTCCTGCTGGACATGGGGAGGCTATGGGGTCTCCTGCTGGATGTGTGGAGGCTAAAGGGGTCTCCTTCTGGACGTGGGGAGGCTATGGGGTTCTCCTGCTGGACATGGGGAGGCTATGGGGGTCTCCTGCTCTATGCGTTGAGGCTATAAGGGTCTCCTGCTGGATGTGGGGAGGCTATGGGGGTCTCTTGCTGGATGTGGGGAGGTTATGAGGGTCTCCTCCTGGACCACGGGAGGCTATGGGGTCTCCTGCTAGACCTACGGAGGCTATGGGGGTTTCCTGCTGGACGTGGGGAGGCTATAGGGGTCTCCTGCTCGATGCATTGAGGCAATAGGGGTCTCCTGCTGGATGTGTGGAGGCTCTGGGGGTCTCCTGATGGACGTGAGGAGGCTATGGGGGTCTCCTGCTGGATGTGGGGAGGCTATGAGGGTCTCCTGCTGGACTGGGGGAGACTATGGGGGTCTCCTGCTAGACGTGTGGAGGCTATAGGGGTCTCCTGCTGGACGTGGGTAGGTTATAGGGGTCTCCTGCTTTATGCATTGAGGCTATGGGGGTCTCCTGCTGGATGCAGGGAGGCTATGGGGGTCTTCTGCTGGATGTGGGGAGGCTATGGGGGTCTCCTGTTGGAGGTGGGAGGCTATGGGGGTCTCCTGCTGGAGGTGGGGAGGTTATGGGGTTCTCCTGCTGGACATGGGGAGGGTATGGGGGTCTTCTGCTGGACGTGGGGAGACTATGGGGGGTCTCCTGTTGGAGGTGGGGAGGCTATGGGGGTCTCCTGCTGGACGTGTTTAGGCTATGGGGTCTCCTGATGGACATGGGGAGGCTATGGGGGTCTCCTGCTGGACGTGGGGAGGCTATGAGGGTCTCCTGCTGGACCGGGGGAGACTATGGGGGTCTCCTGTTAGACGTGCGGAGGCTATAGGGGTCTCCTGCTGGACGTGGGGAGGTTATAGGGGTCTCCTGCTTGATGCATTGAGGCTATGGGGGTCTCCTGCTGGACGTAGGGAGGCTATGAGGGTCTCCTGCTGGATGTGGGGTGGCTATGGGGGTCTCTTGCTGGACGTGGGGAGTTTATGAGAGTCTCCTGCTGGACGTAGGGAGGCTATGGGGGTCTCCTGCTGGACGTAGGGAGGCTATGGGGGTCTTCTGCTGGACGTGGAGAGGCTATGGGGGTCTCCTGTTGGACGTGGGGGGGGCTATGGGGGTCTCCTGCTGGAGGTGGGGAGGTTATGGGGTTCTCCTGCTGGACGTGGGGAGGGTATGGGGGTCTCCTGCTGGACGTGGGGAGGCTATGGGGGTTTGCGTGTGCGCATACTACGCTATCCGGCTGCATTTTATTGAAGACACTCTATGTGTGAATTTGCAGACACAGTGTCTTTAAAAAAATGGTGCCGAAATTGTACCAATAAAAATGCTTGTCACTAGGGTGTAGAACGGGTTCAATTATCTATATGGAGAAGTTTTGTGCGGAGTGTCCGCTATTTACCTGCTGTAGTAATGTCCTGATGTTATGAAGTAAATCCGTCACATACTCTGAGGTGAGATGACCTTGTTGGTATTTGGTCAGGCAGTTCCTTACTAGCTGCACCACCAGCCGGTGAGTGAAGCTGAGGACGCCATCGGGTGGTAGAAGCACAATGTTAGGGCGATTGTTGATAAGAATACCCCATAGCGCTTGTACCTGAAAATTATCCAGAAAAAATCCGGCCATAGTGAGAAACTGTAAGTGCGCTCAGTAACTAGCTATGGAGCCAAAATGGCACCCGCTACCCTGTGTACATTGTAGAAGTAGTGACTGTGAGCTGTGATGTCATAATGGGCGAGCATCACCAGTGATGTCATGATAGAATCTTGTGATAGAATCTTCAAGAGGCGACTCTGCACAAACAGATGCTGCCGAGCAATGTGTACAGTGGAAACTCCATAGAATAAAATCCATCTCCATGTTATCATGACCGTTCTCTTTTATTTCCAGTTAGAACACAACCAGTATAAGGGTATGTTCACACGCTGCATTTTTGCAGCATTTTTTGCTCAACAAAAACCAAACTGGTGGCAGGAAAAACACTGAGTAAAATACGCACGTTTTTGCTGTGTTTTTAATTGTTTTTTTTCTCATTCATTTGAATTGGTGAAAAACGCTGCAACGGCCCTAAAAGGATTGACAAGCTGCAGAATACAAAAAACACTAGAAAAGAAATGCAGCATGTGAATGAGACTTCAGAAATCTCATTCACTAAGCTCGTACTTTAAAGTGCAGTGTTATTGCCGCAGAAAAACAGCCAATTGTGAACACACCCAAAAGATATACTCCGTCATATGGGAAATAATGTGTAGGTTTATTCCTCATTTGTCTTTTTTTTCTCCATAGAACATTTTAGTTTACTATTAACAACTGTGACAAATATTGAAGGTATTGAAGAATTAATAAAAAGTGATAAATCATTTACATCATTGTCATTGATCGTTGTGTCTTTATAAAGTTCAATCCTTTACCTTGTTGTGTTTAGGTCGCGAGATCGTGCAGCTGCAGGAGCGGTGAGCCGCTGTCAGTCGGCCAGACTCCCTATAAAGCCGGTTTCACACGTCCATATATTTCCAGTACCGGAAAGGAAAAAACGGTACCAGAGATATCCGTGTCCCGTGTCCCTGTTTGTCACACGTGTGGCAACAGTGTGCCGCATCAGGATCACACGTACCGGCACCTGGGAATTAGCGTTACATTTTAGTGGGTTTGATATGGTTATTTCTGCTAACATCCATCCACAGTTTTAGTAAAGTGCCGTGAGCAGCAGAAAGTGCACACAGTGTAAGATCCTCACCATGGTCCTCCACACAGTGTAAGACTCTCGCCATGGTCCTCCACACAGTATAAGACACTCGCCATGGTCCTCCACGCAGATTAATGCACTCCCTAAGGTCCTCCACACAGTATAATGCACTCCCTAAGGTCCTCCACACAGTATAATGAACTCCCTATGGTTCTGACGCGCCCCTGGGCCTGTGTCGCGCAGCGTTGCACACGCGGGAGCTTACCCGGAGCCGGATCTGTTGAGGGTTGTAGTCTCGTGGCGGTGACCCGGTCCGTGCCCAGGGAGTCAGACTAAGTGGCGCTGTATTAGCGGTAGATGTTGGACGACTACGCCACCCGTTGAGTACAGCTAAGGAGCTGCTGCTGCAGGGCAGACCGCTGAGGCCGGTGGTAGGATTGTGCAGCGTGACAGTATAACCCCCAACGGGAGGGGTATGGCCTCAGGGCAGCCGACGTGGATGATGGGGGTAGCAGGAACCACTCAGAGACGATGCGGTGTAGTTCAGGGTCTTTACTGGTGACAAAGATAGACCCTCCCGGAGTACTGGCTAGCGGTTGGGGCCTGGTCAGTCCTTGAGCAGATGGGATCTCCCCTGGCCAGGCGGAGTTGTAGGCCTCCCAAACTAACGATACTCTTCTGGCTACCTTGCTAGAAGCGAGTATAAGTAGCCCACGTCCCTGAGTGTACCGTGTGGTGCTCACCCGTATGGCCGGTGACTCGGGGCCTTCTAGTAGCTTCCGCTCCACGACGGCGGTGCTGGTCCCATGCGTGTGACCGTGCCTTCGGGTTTCTTGGCCAGAGGACCTGAAATCCCCTGCCTGACGGATTCTGCTGCTGGGTAGGAGTTAGTCCCCACAGCCTCGGACTCCGGGTCCGGTAAGAAATCTTCTCAGTCAGGGCGAGCTCTGCAGCTGCCAGCCCCTGACTCTTTGTAACACTGCTCCCACAGAGCTCCTGTTGTTTCTTCCTATGCTGCTTCTCTTCTCTACTTCTGGCATGGCCCAGGAGCTGGGCCCAGCCGGAGCCACAGCTCCCTGTCAGCCCTCCTGGCTGAACTCTCCCTCTGAACCCTCTAACCCTGCCTCAGCCCCAGGTTTATACAGGGGAAGTTCTTCCCCTCCCAGGACTGGGCAGGAGGTGTGGCATGCATAGGATTCCTGACCAAGAGACCTCCCACCTGCTCTCAGACATAACATTGCTGTTACTGTGGAAACCAGACCCCTGGGGTGCCACAGTTCTCCACACAGTATAATGAACTCCCTATGGTTCTCCACACAGTACATTGCACTCCCTATGGTCTTCCACTAAGTATAATGCACTCCCTATGGTCCTCCATGCAGTAAAATGCACTCCCTATGGTCCTCCACGCAGTATAATGAACTCCCTATGGTCTTCCACGCAGTATAGTTCACTCCCTATGGTCTTCCACACAGTATAATGCACTCCCTATGGTCATCCACACAGTATAACGTACTCCCTATGGTCCTCCACACAGTATAATGCACACCCTATGGTCCTCCACACAGTATAATGCACACCCCATGGTCCTCCACACAGTATAATGCACTCGCCATGGTCCTGCACACAGTATAATGCACTCCCCATGGTCCTGTACGCAGTATAGTGCAGCCCCCCAAAGAGTAAAATGCGGTCCCCCACCATAGGGTAAAATGCAGCCCCAGTCCTCCAGTATTATCAGGACACACTGATTTAAAAATAAATAAATAAATAAATACATACTTACCGCTCCTCGTTCCCTGCTGCTTCAGTCTCTGCAGCTGATCACCTCAGCAGCTGCCAGCTCCACTGTCTGACACAGCGTGGCGCGTCATCATGCCGCTGCGTCAGACGCAGAGGAGGAATGATGGGAGAGGGAGTGTCACATGAAGCTCCCTCCTCCATCATTGCTTTCAACCAGGGCCGGCTCCAGGTTTTCGTGGGCCCTGGGCGAAAGGGTCTCAGTGGGCCCCTGTAACACTGTAAAATAATACTCTTTCTGTATTATTTTTTTCTACTGAGGACTTCGCAAAGTATCAATATCACGATATTCTTATAAAAAAAATGTATCTATTTATTCTTGGATTGTCCATTAAATAGAATCAGATTGCAGCAGGTACATACAATAATTAGTTATAAAGTAATTGTCCATTTGTCCATAATTAGCTTAATTGTTGAGATTCACCCATCTTTCCTTGGATCCTGGCTGGTAAATCATGTCTTTGTCCAGCACGTGTCCAGGCCTACATGTCAGATACTTCTCAGCATGAAGATTCTGTGTCTTGTGGGGTGGGCAGAGCAAGAGAGCCCCCCCCTTTCTGTACCATGGGCTTTTATAGCCGGTCGTATGGCACACCTGTTCTACATATGGTAGTGAACCAAAAATACACACACAAATAGCGCATGTCAACTAGACACGATGGCTGAGGCATAGAACTCAGATTTAAGAAAAATGATTATCGAATAATAATTATTTAACATTCCCCCCTTTTTGAGGATAAAAAGGACTGAAAAATCCTCAAAAGAAGACAGGTTTATCATTAGGATAACAATCATTTTTTTTCCTTTTCTTCTTCCTTGGCAATATTATTAAATTTCCATAATAATAATAATAATAATAATATCAATATCTGATTATTGTTATATAATGATGTGAATTCATGTTATGGTAAGCCGTGACTAATATTCATTTAATATGTATAATTATACTTCCCTATATCTAAATCGAAGCTATCGCGGGTTCAATCGTCATCATCTGATGTCATCGGGTCGTCGTCTCGTCTTCTTCTTGGTTCTTTTATAACAGTCTTTAGATGAAAACTCCTTTGAAATAAATGACAGCGTGTAGATATTGTACAGTCCATAATTGTATTCATTATTGTGCAGTCTATAAACTGTATTCTTTATTAGAAAGATCATGTGTCAATTGATAAGAAAAAACAAAGTCCATGGATGAAATGTAGCTTTAATATCTGTGTGATGTCACCTGGACTTACGTTGGATAGTTCTGGAATCTTCCGTGTCGTCCGCACTGGTCTCGTGTCACTTTTGGAACAGATGTGACGTCTTTGGTCAGTAAAGCAAGGGTTAACTTGACACTTCCCTGCTTTATATAGCCCCATAACCAGTACTCAGTCCTTTATATACAGGACACATATGCCAGGTATTACCTGTTCACCAGCTTTCATTGAAGCGTTGCAGGTGATAGGAAACCACTGGAACGTGATGAAACTTGAACACAACACAGTTCATATAGGATCATCGTCCTCTGCCGTCCCGGTGATCAGTGGTGTGAATTGTTGTAACATACCTGGCGGCGTCCTTGCATAGTGGTCCATCTCCCACTGTGCAAGAGCGCGCACTTGATCTCCTGTCCAGAATGTCTCTCTGGCTTCCCTCCATGCTGTCTATTTGTGTCTGTTTCTGCTGCTTAAGGGCGGCGCCCGATCACTTCCTGCTTTTTGTACCTGCTGTGGGTCACACCCCTTGTGCGTCCTCAGCCTATTGCTGTCTGTCACCTGGTATATAACCCAGCTGCGGCAATCAATCCCTGCCTGAGCATAGTGTTTCATTCAGTGTGTGCTTGCACTCTGTAGGTGCCAGGTCCCGTTCTTTGTCTCCTGCCTTGCGGTATCAGTTCCCGTGTCTGAACTGAGTCCTGTCTATGTCTCCTGCCTTGCGGTATCAGTTCCCGTGTCTTAACTGAGTCCTGTCTATGTCTCCTGCCTTGCGGTATCAGTTCCCGTGTCTGAACTGAGTCCTGTCTGTGTTCTCTTGTCTGCCTATCCTGGAGGCTGTATTTCCAGGCCTGTCTGAACACGCTCCTAGCCTGTTCCTCCCGCCTTCTAGGGGCCGATTACCTAGACCCGTTCCTGTATCTTGTCTGTCCTGTCTGAACACGCTCCTAGCCTGTTCCTCCCGCCTTTTAGGGGCCGATTACCTAGACCTGTTCCTGTATCTTGTCTGTCCTGTCTGAACACGCTCCTTGCCTGTTCGTCCCGCCTCTCTGGGGGCCGTATTCCCAGACCCGCTCCTGTATCCCGCTGCAGTGTCGGTCTCCTCTGTACACTCAGTTCCAGTCTGTACTCTTTCCTATCCTTTACCTGTTTTGCCTCTATGTCCGTTCCCTTCCTTTTTCTGCAGAGTCTGAACTCGTACCTAACTCCTGCTTGTTGTCTCTGTACTCCCGTTTGTGAGTTTTTGGTCCACTCGCTACTTCACTGCAAGTATCCTGTGGGTATCTGGCTCTGCCTTTCTCTTCCTGTCTGTTCCGTGTGAACAGAGCCCTGTCCCCTCTGCTCTGCCTTGCTTACCGCTCCGGCGGTTCTTGCCTGCTCCTACTCCTTTGTTCACCGCTCCGTCGGTTCTAGCCTGCTCTGACTCCTTTGCTCACCGCTCCGGCGGTTCTAGCCTGCTCTGACTCCTTTGCTCACCGCTCCGGCGGTTCTAGCCTGCTCTGACTCCTTTGCTCACCGCTCCGGCGGTTCTAGCCTGCTCTGACTCCTTTGCTCACTGCTCCGGCGGTTCTAGCCTGCTCTGACTCCTTTTCTCGCTGCTCCGGCAGCCTTGCTCCGCTCTGACCCTTTTGCTCGCTGCTCCGGCAGTCTCGCTCCGCTCTTATCCTTTTGCTCACTGCTCCGGCAGTCTTGCTCCACTCTTGCTCACCGCTCCAGACGGCCTCGTCCTGCTTTACTCTTGCTCAATGCTCCGGCAGTCTCGCTCAGCTCTGACCCTTTGTTCACCGCTCCTGGCGGCCTTGTCCTGCTCTACTCTTGCTCACCGCTACAGGCGGCCTTGTCCTGCCCTGTTCTCGCTCACCTCTCTGGGAGGTCTCACTCTGCTGTGTTTGTCCGCCACATCTGTGGTTCTGTTCCTGAGTCCCAGTGTGTACTGGGTCCTATCCCGCCTGTGTTCCTACCTGCTAGTGCCTCCCTGTCTGCACTCTAGCTGTGCTTGCCTGTACCCCCCTGCCTGCATACCCGCCTGCCTGCATACCAGTCGTGCCTGCCTATACCCACCAGTCTGTGTGCCAGCCTACCAGTCTGTTCCTGTATTCCCCTGTGTGGGTCAACAGCCGTGTCCGGGGTCTGTCCTGGAGTAGCACCTGGTCCCTCTGCTCGGTTCCTCCTTGGTGCACTGGCGTCGTATGCCGTCGTGCGACCCTGGTCGGATCGGGTGAATACCTAGTTACGCCCCTCCAGGCATTCACTCTCCGGCACGGTTCAGTGGAATCACTACAATCACACGCACACGCCGCTCAGCCCGGGCGTGTGCATTACAGCATGCTCAGGCCATGGTTCCCGTTGAGCCCCACGGCCTTCGCTCTCTGAGAAGTTTTCCAGCGAATACATGCATTAAAATAAATAAATAATTTTTTTTTTTTTCCTTAGCTGAGTTCCAGGCGAATTACGCACCGTCCAGATGGATCTATCAGCTCTCGTTCCTGCGCATCCGCCACGTTACTATGGGGATCCAAGACAGTGTAGTGCATTTGTGGAGCAATGCATGCTACACTTTAAGGCCTACCCTCTCTATTTTCCTTCCGATTGGGCTAAAGTGGCCTTTATGATTGACTACCTAGCGGGTGATGCCTTGAAATGGGTCACCCCCCTATGGGAAGCATGGGATCCTGTCGTCCTTGACCTGCAGGCCTTCCTGGTGGCCTTTCGTATGGTCTTCGAGGACCCTAACCCTGAAGCCCCTGCTGAAGCTTCACTTCCCAATATCCCGGAGCAGCCCCGACGGGTAATGTGTGTGGGTAGCGCAATAGTCCTTCAGCCCAATGAGACTACTGCCCACCCAGAATCCTCACAGGGTGACTACGCTTTCCGGAATACTTCTCCCAACCTCAAGAGGCAGTCCAGACGTGCTAGACGTAGAGGCAAGCCGTCACGCCAGGGTCTGTCCTCCCTGAGACCTCCTGACCCCAACCTTGAAGTCCCTACTGAAGCTTCATCTCCCTGTATCCCGGAGAAGCCCCAACGGGTAATGTGCGTGGGTAGTGCACTAGTTCTCCTGCCCGAAGAGACTTCTGCCCATCCAGACTCCACACAGGAGAACTTCCTGCACCCGGCATCAGATGCTTCACCCACTTTAACCGGTGTGCATGTCCAATGATGCTCCAAAGCTGTGGTTACCTCAGAGTCTGTGCACCTCTACTACCTGGTGGAGGACCCCCTGTTGCCTCCTGAATCCTCCGGGATACCACTCGATGACAAATGGAGAGAGACTTCTCTACACCCGGTACTCGATACTTTGTCCGCTTCGTCCTGTGAGCATGACAATGGGTACCCCAAAGTGGTAGTTACCCCCGAGTCTCTACACCCCTCCGACCAGGCGGAGGACCTCCAGTTGTCTCCTGAACCCTTCGGGGTGCTACCTGGTAGCGAAAGGACAGAGACTCTCCTATACTCTGTACCTGATACCTCGCTCGCTTCGTCCAGTGAGTCCAACCTAGTGTACTCCGAAGCAGAGGTTACTCCCGAGTCTCTACACCCCTCCGACCAGGCGGAGGACCTCCAGTTGTCTCCAGAACCCTTCGGGGTGCTACCTGGTAGCGAAAGGACAGACTCTCCTATACTCTGTACCTGATACCTCGCTCGCTTCGTCCACTGAGTCCAACCTAGTGTACTCCGAAGCAGTGGTTAACCATGAGTCTCTACACCCCTCTAACCAGGCGGAGGACCTCCAGTTGTCTCCAGAACCCTTCGGGGTGCCACCTGGTGGTGAATGGACAGAGACTTTCCTATATCCTGGATCTGATACCTCGCTTGCTTCGTCCAGTGAGTCCGACCTAGTGTACTCTGAAGCAGAGGTTACCGGTGAGTCTCTACACCCCTCTGACCAGGCGGAGGACCGCCAGTTGTCTCCAGAACCCTTCGGGGTGCCACCTGGTGGTGAATGGACAGAGACTTTCCTATACTCGGTACCCGATACCTCGCCTGCTTCGTCCAGTGAGTCCGACCTAATGTTCTCTGAAGCAGATGTTTTCTCTGAGCCTCTGCACTCTTCTGACCCGGCGGAGGACCTCCAGTTGTTTCCTGAATCCTCCGGGGTACCACCAGATAACAAAGAGACAGTGACTTTTCCTCATTATGTACCTGATAACCCGTCTATTTCTTCCTGTGAGCTTGACAAGATGTACCTTGAAGCAGAGATTACCCCCAAGTCTCTGTCCCCCTCCAACCCGGTGGAGGACTTCCAGTTGTCTCCTGTACTCTCTGGGGTGCCACCTGAAAATATGTGGAGAGAGACTTCCTTGTGTGCTGTTCCTGGTACTCCACCCGTTTCGTCTGTTGCTAAGGGTGGCTGGATGGGAGGTAGCATCCTAGCTACCCAGAGGAGACCAGTTTTTCCGGTGGACAGTGGAAGTGATCTCTTCGAAGTGAAGAATTGGCCCTCGAATTCCCTGCGGAAGATTCTGGCAGGCCTGAAGAAGAGGGGGCGTAAGGGGGGGGGGTACTGTAACATACCTGGCGGCGTCCTTGCATAGTGGTCCATCTCCCACTGTGCAAGAGCGCGCACTTGATCTCCTGTCCAGAATGTCTCTCTGGCTTCCCTCCATGCTGTCTGTTTGTGTCTGTTTCTGCTGCTTAAGGGCGGCACCCGATCACTTCCTGCTTTTTGTACCTGCTGTGGGTCACACCCCTTGTGCGTCCTCAGCCTATTGCTGTCTGTCACCTGGTATATAACCCAGCTGCGGCAATCAATCCCTGCCTGAGCATAGTGTTTCATTCAGTGTGTGCTTGCACTCTGTAGGTGCCAGGTCCCGTTCTTTGTCTCCTGCCTTGCGGTATCAGTTACCGTGTCTGAACTGAGTCCTGTCTATGTCTCCTGCCTTGCGGTATCAGTTCCCGTGTCTGAACTGAGTCCTGTCTATGTCTCCTGCCTTGCGGTATCAGTTCCCGTGTCTGAACTGAGTCCTGTCTGTGTTCTCTTGTCTGCCTATCCTGGAGGCTGTATTTCCAGGCCTGTCTGAACACGCTCCTAGCCTGTTCCTCCCGCCTTCTAGGGGCCGATTACCTAGACCCGTTCCTGTATCTTGTCTGTCCTGTCTGAACACGCTCCTAGCCTGTTCCTCCCGCCTTCTAGGGGCCGATTACCTAGACCTGTTCCTGTATCTTGTCTGTCCTGTCTGAACACGCTCCTTGCCTGTTCGTCCCGCCTCTCTGGGGGCCGTATTCCCAGACCCGCTCCTGTATCCCGCTGCAGTGTCGGTCTCCTCTGTACACTCAGTTCCAGTCTGTACTCTTTCCTATCCTTTACCTGTTTTGCCTCTATGTCCGTTCCCTTCCTTTTTCTGCAGAGTCTGAACTCGTACCTAACTCCTGCTTGTTGTCTCTGTACTCCCGTTTGTGAGTTTTTGGTCCACTCGCTACTTCACTGCAAGTATCCTGTGGGTATCTGGCTCTGCCTTTCTCTTCCTGTATGTTCCGTGTGAACAGAGCCCTGTCCCCTCTGCTCTGCCTTGCTTACCGCTCCGGCGGTTCTTGCCTGCTCCTACTCCTTTGTTCACCGCTCCGGCGGTTCTAGCCTGCTCTGACTCCTTTGCTCACCGCTCCGGCGGTTCTAGCCTGCTCTGACTCCTTTGCTCACCGCTCCGGCGGTTCTAGCCTGCTCTGACTCCTTTTCTCGCTGCTCCGGCAGCCTTGCTCCGCTCTGACCCTTTTGCTCGCTGCTTCGGCAGTCTCGCTCCGCTCTTATCCTTTTGCTCACTGCTCCGGCAGTCTTGCTCCACTCTTGCTCACCGCTCCAGACGGCCTCGTCCTGCTTTACTCTTGCTCAATGCTCCGGCAGTCTCGCTCAGCTCTGACCCTTTGTTCACCGCTCCTGGCGGCCTTGTCCTGCTCTACTCTTGCTCACCGCTCCAGGCGGCCTTGTCCTGCCCTGTTCTCGCTCACCTCTCTGGGAGGTCTCACTCTGCTGTGTTTGTCCGCCACATCTGTGGTTCTGTTCCTGAGTCCCAGTGTGTACTGGGTCCTATCCCGCCTGTGTTCCTACCTGCTAGTGCCTCCCTGTCTGCACTCTAGCTGTGCTTGCCTGTACCCCCCTGCCTGCATACCCGCCTGCCTGCATACCAGTCGTGCCTGCCTATACCCACCAGTCTGTGTGCCAGCCTACCAGTCTGTTCCTGTATTCCCCTGTGTGGGTCAACAGCCGTGTCCGGGGTCTGTCCTGGAGTAGCACCTGGTCCCTCTGCTCGGTTCCTCCTTGGTGCACTGGCGTCGTATGCCGTCGTGCGACCCTGGTCGGATCGGGTGAATACCTAGTTACGCCCCTCCAGGCATTCACTCTCCGGCACGGTCCAGTGGAATCACTACAATCACACGCACACGCCGCTCATCCCGGGCGTGTGCATTACAATTGTATTGTATGTAATGGACACAGTCTATTATAACACTCAGCATTCACACCTGTTACCTTCTGAGACTTCCGGATATCAGTTGCTTCTTCTTGTAACTTTTGAGAGTCTCTTTGATTTATAAATATGAAAAGTCTTTATTAAGATAGAATTCATAATTGCGATGTCTTGATTGATGTCTTCATTCCCTAATCTGGTACCAAATCTGGCAGTTTTTCCTAACCTATAATATCACAGCGTACCATAGCAATCAATAATATCCATCTAATTATTATCAAAATATTAAAATAAATTATGTTTGGAATAATAAACAATAATAGATAATAATTCATTATTAATCAAGTTCTCCATATGATAGAACATTTTTATGTCATAGGGGTAATTACCTTTTCCAACCCATAGGTGTCAGTGTGTTTTGAAACAAGTGTTTATATCTTTATTAAACCAATAATACCAAAGAATGTATACTGCTGAACTAAAATGAATAAATATATGAATGTATGAAGGAATGAATGAATGAATGAATTGTTGTGTTTACTCAGAAAATGTAAAAATTTTTCTTATATTAATTCAAATCATCATTATATTTGATGAAGCAATATTCTTGTACTTGACATTACCCCATTAAATATTAATGTGTTTTCTCAATTGAAATCTTGAACTGAATTAAAATCAAAAACTGAGAATTAAAAATGAAAAATGGAAAAATAAGAAAATAAGTAAGAATACAATTTTAAAAATGAAAAATAAAATTAAGAGTAAAAATAAGAATAAAAATAAAAATAAGGCCTTTAAATTGTAATGACAAATGCAGAGTAATTATATTCTCCATAAAAAATACCCTTATATCTCCATTATCTGGATGATTTCATATTTGTCATAACCTTGTATCACCAAAAAATTATTAAACTATGCAACTTTGCATGTAATACCCTTCTTAATTATACCATAGTACCTTATTATTATTTCTTCTTTATTAAAATGTGTGGAAAATAAGTATTGATCAAAAGTGATTATGTAATCAGGATCAAAAACACATTTTCCCCCTTAATACCAAAAAATATTATTTTATAAAATTTATGTATATATCAGAACCAAATTAAAATAATTATTCTTCTAGAAATATTTTGCATAAATTTCATATTGATGAGTAGCATAGATTTGTCTAAAGAGAGGTGTGTACCTATTTAGGTAACCATTAAAAATAATATCATAGTTATTCAAGAATATTATCATGTGGAAAATTATTCTAAATGTAAATTTGCTTTGTAAACCATTTGATGTGTGGTTGCTCTTATCCACTATTAGTTAAATCAAGAAATAATAATTATTAAAGAAATATAGAAATATATATATGTAGATAATACCTAATTATGTATTATAATTTCCTCAGAATTAAATATATTTTTGTACCTTCACATAAAGAAACATTTTTTTTTCTTTCCAAACATACAAACATACGAGGCCTCTGTCACATCAATCACACTTAGCAGCTGCTGATTTACTCATCTGTCACCTTCACTCTGACATTCACAGATCTGTTCAACTCAAACATTCCACATATGAAGTTTTATATATATATATATATATATATATTTAACCCAAAATTGTTGTATCCCAATTTATTAATGCGCATTGTCATATCTTAATATTTCTTTGAATATTCCCCAAGTACATATTATATAATATGAGAGTAAGTCACTGGAATTTCAGACACTTGAAAAAACTCTTGACTTAGATTCTTTTTTCACTGGCTGCCAGGTTTTAAGTTACATCAGCTGAAAATAGAATGAATGGGATCTATACTATTAGCTCAAAGTTCAAAGGCCGCAGCTGTCACACGTCATGCTGTAAAGCTACTTGTTATAACGAACACTTCATGCACAGAAAATATTAATTCATAAGTGCTACACATAATGATCCAACTAGTTATATTGTTATTATTTTAAAATGTTATACACATAAAATCATGCAATTTTTCAACTTCCTGTGTGAATAAAGAAATAAATCCATTTTAGAGTTGTTTGATCAAATCCTGCTTTGGAATGAAACCTCTAAGGAAATATAAGAAGATAAAATTAAATATCAAATTCATACAGAAAAAGAATTATTTAAATATCTTATACATATATTGGTTGGTTCTAATGTAATTCAAAATATTGCTACTTAAATTTATATATGAAGTTCTAATTTATTAATTAATATATATATATTTTTTATAAATATATATATAAATACAATTATACACAATCTCTACTTAGACAAGTGTATATATATATATATATATATATATATATGAACTATTAGAAACTATGTAACTACAATTTTACTGTATAAGATTATAAATAAATATTGAGACATTATAACACTTCTATGCTACATTATAATTACAGTTTTTCCTTAGCCACTCCCTAAACCAAATCTTCTGTCTCTCTCAAATATCTCCAGGAACGTCCTATTTAGGAAAGACATTTTTCTATCCTTCAAAACCTCAGAGAACTGCCTGTCCTTCTGTCCACATTCCCTGACGTCACTCTCACCTGGTCGTCTCACCTGTCTCTGTCCGTCTATTTCGGCCATTTTCTTTTCTAGGGAAAAGTCACAGCTTTGCATTTTTAACTCTTTCTGTGGAGATATGGAGTTTTGAATCATCTGATATGGCTTATAACAGATATGAAATCTCCTGCGTATTTGATAGAGTTCACTATGGGGATGACTCAGTCTAGGAGAGTTTGATATTGGCTTTTGGTAAGATTTTACCTTTCCTGGTTTTATAAATTTAACTTGATTTATTTTCTTTTCACGATTCTCATGTTTTCTAACAGAATCCAGCAACTGCGCACATTTGAATAGGGATTCTTTTTGTGACGCTATAACTCTAGATACTGGATCTAGAAATTTGAATTTTTGTACAAAAGTTGTTACCATTTGTTGTACTTTTCCATTTTTGATGAGAGCTTTGTACAACCGTTCAAATATGGACATGAATGTATATGTACATTCCTTCCTACCAATCCTTAGTTTCTGCAGATCTTCTATGTTGGGAAAATCCTTTGTGACACAATAAATCAAATATCTTAACCTGTCCAAATCATTTTCCCATCCATTAGGAGAGTCATTTTCACAGGGCATTAAATGTAAACGTCTGGACAATGTCACAGGAATCCATATTTTAAATAATTGATTCCTCTCCTCATTGGTTAGATCAAACTTATCAGAAAAGCTCTCAAATGTCTCTGAATTTCTACAGGCATGGATTTTGACATCATATTTTGGCATGATTTTGTATAATTTCAGCAAATTTTTCCTCATTTTAATTTGCAGTTGAGCCTGGGTAATTCCTGAATTCTCTGATATTTTTAGTGGCTCTTGTACGTCCGCTCCTCCTACGTCACTCACGTCTCCTCCCACATCACCTAGTATGTCGGTTTCTCGTATGTCAGTCATGTCTCCTCCCATGTCAGGTTTCTGTATGTCCGTCTCTTGGTCAGACCCAAGGTCACCTTCAGTTACAGACACGTGTCTTACTTCTTGTTCATTTTCCACATTACAGTCAGAATCAGTATCACCATCTGACACTTCTACACTATTTTCCTGCTTAGAAATCTCTAACACAAGACTATGAAAAAAATCTACCAAATGTAGAATATTTCTCAATTTCTGTTTGTCTCTATTTACCAATTTAAAAGTTAACTGTAAATTCTGCAATTCACATTCTTTGTATAAACTGAGCCACAAAACTTCTATGTCATCTCCTACATTAACTTTGAAATTAATATTACTTTGTTTAGCAAAAGAAGAAATTATATCCATATTTTGCTTACCTTAAGATTCCTTGGCTTCCCTTTATCAGCACGTCCTGTCTTCAGTTCGTCTGATTCTTTTCCTGTGTGATTCTGTTCCTTGTTAGTACCTCTGCTTCCTGTTAGTCCTCAGTCTATAGGTTCCTTTCTGCTTCTCGTGACAAACTAGTGAATTTACTGACACGTGAACAACAGCTGTTCAGCTCGTCAGGACTTCCCCCCTTGTTCACGGAAGAAATTCACTTACTTAATTTAAAAAAACGAAAAAACAGGACTGGCTGGCTCACCATTGTAAAATAATACTCTTCCTGTATTATTTTTTCCTACTGAGGACTTCGCAAAGTATCAATATCACGATATTCTTATAAAAAAATGTATCTATTTATTCTTGGATTGTCCATTAAAAAGAATCAAATTGCAGCAGGTACATACAATAATTAGTTATAAAGTAATTGTCCATTTGTCCATAATTAGCTTAATTGTTGAGATTCACCCATCTTTCCTTGGATCCTGGCTGGTAAATCATGTCTTTATCCAGCACGTGTCCAGGCCTACATGTCAGATACTTCTCAGCATGAAGATTCTTCTTGTGGGGTGGGAAGAGCAAGAGAGCCCCCCCCTTTCTATACCATGGGCTTTTATAGCCAGTCGTATGGCACACCTGTTCTACATATGGTAGTGAACCAAAAATGCACACACAAATAGCGCATGTCAACTAGACACAATGGCTGAGGCAATCCTTGTATAGAACTCAAAATTAAGGATAAAATGAATATCCATTATTAATTAACATTCCAAATGAATTTCCATAATTAACCATTTAACAGTGTTCAAAGTGTGTATCAAATTGCATGTCCATCTAATAAGCTTAATGCTAATGGACCTATGTCCCCCCATCCTGTCCTCTGCACAGTTATCCTCTGTTCACTGTAAAGGACCAATGGGAATAGTTTCCTGTGCACGGACACAGAGATCTGGCTGTGGAGACTGAGCATGTGTGGCCCCTAGCACTTTTTTTTATACTTATGCTATAAAATCCTATTCTACTGGAAAGTGAAAGGGGTATCCCAACAAGAGACGCAGGCTATAGATTTGTCATGTATGACACTTTATGGGATATTCCTATCAAAGGAAACCTGTGATGTCTTCCAAGTCTCCCAAACTGTTATTATCCTTCATTATGATGCAGGAACCAAAAGTTGATTGCTACGTGCAGTAAAAACATTTCTTACATCGCTGCTAGCAATATGCAAATTGGCTGGAACTAGTCCAGAGGGGGGGGTCTATTGGCTGGGACTAGTCTGGAGGGGGGGGGCAGCGGCATCTATTGTCTGCGACTAGTCCAGAGGGGGAAGTGGGGATGCGCAATCTATTGGCCGCCAATACTAGTCCAGAGGGGGGTGAGCATCTATTGGCCGGGACTAGCCCGGCCTCATGTGCTTTAATCATGCCCCCTCTTTGTGACTGAAGAAGAGTTCAATGTCCCTGTCATAGTTTTAGTGTAAGACGTCACTCGCTTCCCAAAATCTCCTGCACCGAGGCTGTGATGGGGACAATAAAGAAACATCCAATTCTAGTCACCTGAGCGCTGCTGCCAATCACAGGCTTTAGCAGTCTTGGGTCCTCCAAACGGAGCAGGCAGCACCGACCTCAGAGCGAACTGCGTTGGATTTATTTTTTAAATATATATTTTTTAAGAGCATCCATGCCTTACAAGAAATTCTCAAATCTGCTGAGATATTTTTCCTTTATAAACACAAATTCTGTACTGAACTTTATTGCAGATTTGGATGGTGAATCCTCAGTAATTACGCCCCATGTAAACATATTGTAGCCTTACAATAGTGAGAGCATTAAAAGTGTTGGAGCGAGTAACTGTTCTTCTTGTGCTTATTGCCCTTAAGATCATTCAATACAGAATAGAATATTAAGTCTTTACAGCAGACGGCGACTCGGGGCTCATATTTCCGGGTCATAACCTCATTCATTGGGTTACACTGTAACAGCATGCTTATTTCTGCCTGTGCTGTTATATTATACCTCTTCTTTTTCAGAATTAAAGCCTACAGAAAGAACATCTTGGCAAAATGTGTATGTATTTTATAGCTCTTATATTTATATATGCTTTTGCTGCTTTGATTTAAAAAAAAAAAAAGTATATTAACGCCCATTCAAAGATTATGATTTTCTCCATTTACAGCTGAGCCGGAAGATGAAGCAATGTCTCTAGGGTTATAAAGTATTGAAGCCTTGTGTGGCCGGGTTGAACAATACATTGACTTGTCAAACACTTTCTCTATTTAAAAAAAAAAAATCCAACCTCCTCCACCCCTTAATATCCGGCCATCACGCACCTCAGTATTTCATCATTGCCCAAGACAGCACCAAAAAATGCAGCTAAAATGAGCAGGAGGAAATCCTATTACCGGTCAGTGAAAAATATTTGGCACATGCCTATGATTGGAATAAAGCGCAGATATTAGTAACATTGTAACGTAGGTTGAAGAAAGACCTCGGTCCATCAAGTTCAACTTTCCTCCCCCAATTGTACTCCCTACACTAACACTACACTAACTTACTAACTAACTGGCACTAGGCCTCACAAATGTATTATTATTATTATTATTATTATTATTACCTTTTTTATTATTGCTGCACTATAACAATTAAGAATGTACCCGTTTATAATTTAATTTTTTAATTAGTTTTATATTTTGTATTACTCTTGTGATTCTAATAATGGTATTACTAGACTCCCTATGCCTAAATCTGTTGATCCTGAAGAAGGCAAAAACCCCAGGACACATTCAGCCAATTTTCATCACAGGGAAAAATTCCTTCTTGACCCCGAGAAAAGGCGATCAGTCCTAGAACCCTGGATCAAACCTAATTATGTTATTACTAGTTATATATTTAATATTACACTACTTATTGTACTACTGCAGTTATTAATTAATTTGTTTTTATTTTTATAAATGTGACTATTTGATATCGTTACTATTATTAACATCCTGCTATCTTATTACAGTATTATTCTAACTTTCCTATCACTAATAATACTGCCCTATGCCTACATTGTTGATCCAGAAGAAGGCAAAAACCCCAGGACACCTTCAGCCAATTTGTGTCACAGGGGAAAAATTCCTTCTTGACCCCGAAAATAGGCGATCAGTCCAGGAACCCTGGATCAAACCTAATTATGATACTAATTATGTAATTACTATTATGGTATTAAATGTACTTCTATAGTTGTAACATTTTGTCTAATTTAACTGTAACCCTCAATGTTATGTGTTTCGAGGAAATCATCCAGACCCTTTTTTGAAAGCTGTTATAGTGTCTGCCATCACTACCTCTTGTGGTAGGGAATTCCACAGTCCCACTGCTCTGACTGTAAAGAACCCTTTCCTGTTTAGGTGCCTTAAAAAATGGGAATATTCAAAATACACTTTTAACCCACTTCATTCTGTTGTTATTTACAGATGTAAGAAAAATGTAAGAGGTTTTAGTTGCATTAAAAAGCTTTGCAGGTTTTTTTGTTTTGTTTAACTATATAGATGTTCCATGAGAAGGCTCAATGGCTTCTGGAATGGGTACCCCTGGCATGGACTGGAATGACATTGGCATGGGTGTCTTCACAGGACTTTGATGAAATAGTCCTCCATTCTTACCCCCAGCTCATAGGTGGATCTGCCGGCTCTGCCATCCTCAGGGTCTTAACAAAATGTACTTTTTAAGACTGCGGCTCTCATTTTACACTTACATCTGGAGGATGTGCAAGTCCACTAGCTGTAAGCTCTTGTGTTCTCCATAGGTCAAATTTTCCCTATTTTAAAAAAAAAAAAAAAAAAAT
The DNA here is from genome assembly GCF_046119375.1 of Phyllobates terribilis. Taxonomy (NCBI): domain Eukaryota; kingdom Metazoa; phylum Chordata; class Amphibia; order Anura; family Dendrobatidae; genus Phyllobates; species Phyllobates terribilis. The sequence goes on along the minus strand of NW_027362847.1, from coordinate 6,122,377 downwards.
CCGGCCTCCTGCCACCCCTTAATAGCCGGCCATCTCTCACCTTTTTCCCCACTCCTATGACAACACTGTCATAAGTATGAGGAAATCCAACTGCCGGTAATGGTAGATTTATCATAGGCAAGTGCAAGATGTTGTTAAAAAAAAAAAATCCGGCCTCCTGCCACCCCTTAATAGCCGGCCATCACGCACCTCAGTATTTCATCGCTGCCCAAGACAGCACCAAAAATTGGAGCTAAAATGAGCAGGAGGAAATCCTATTACCGGTCAGTGAAAAATGTTTGGCACATGCCTATGATTGGAATAAAGCGCAGATATTATGGCGCTTATTCTTACCGCCAGCCCATAGGTGGATCTGCTGGCTCCGTCATTCTCTGTGTCTTCATTCGGGGTCCCTCGACGTCTCCATGGTCACCTTCATTCTTGCAGCGTTTGTTCCAGTGATGTCCAGTCTTCTGATTTTCAGTCTTCCGGAGGCTCAGGTGGGCCGCTCGCTCTGATGACTATAGAGCTGGGGTCTGCTCAAGGGTTTCCAAGTTGACAAATGAAAATCCCTCAAACAATGCCTGGTCCTTTGTTGATATAGGTGCTGTGGCCTCTGCTGCTTCTAGTTTCTCCAGATGGAATGGTTTATGACGACGGGGAGGCTCAGATGGCTATAAAGGAAAAAAGGAATTATAACATTAAAATTATGACTTTATATCAGAGTCTCCGTTAAAAACAAGTTGTGTTGATTGAAAACTAGTAAAAGAATAGACACAAAGATTTTAATACTAAGAAACCATATCTGCTCATATACTTACTGCAGGGACGTATGGTGGAGGCAGTTTCAGGGCTTCCACAGAGACCCAGTCGATACGCTGAAAAAACCTGTGCTTTCTGATGTTACCGTTGGCTCCTAAGCGACTGGCAGGATCTTTCTGAAGGAGCTAATAAAGATAAAACCAAAATCCATGAATGTAAACTGGAGAGAAAATGATGACTACTATGCAGAGATGAGCAAATCCACTTGATGCGAACTGAATTTGTGTTGAATTTTTGTGAATCTGCTGAACCCGGTGAATTTCAACAATTTGTGATTTGCTTCTTGGGAATCACCTAAAATGATTGCAGCCAATTTTCATACAGTATTACTAAAAATTACATCAGTCAGAGAAGACTTATGGGACCTCTGATGTAAGCCGTCCAGGCTTCACCATAATGCTTTAAGGTGTCACATCACATGTTATAGCACAATCAGGAGGGACTATCATAGCCTGTATGAAAGCCAAAGCAATGAATGTAGGAGTCATTTTGTGGTGAATCTGGATAGGGAGAGCACATCACAGCTTAGCAGTAGAGATTGAGAGAGAAAGACATAAAACAGTAAAAGACTGCACAGATAGTATGTGACAGCACAGCAGTAAAGAACGGTTACCACAAGTTTACCCATTTATGTTGAGTACTTGCGATTTTAACATTTTTGGGAAAAAATTGGAACAAGCTGGTTAATTTGAATTTCAAAAGGTTTGCTCATCTCTACAACTATAACATTGTATACATCATAGTACTAATGACTAAGACAACTGACCTGTTTAATGATGTTCCTGATGCCGGAGGATTTATCGTTGAGTGTCTGATGGTAGGCGCACTCATCGGTAACCATTTCTTTTAAGATGACACCAAAAGAATACCAGTCTACTCCGGCGTTATACTCCTTCCCAGCCAAAATCTACATAAAGAAGAAGAAAATAGATAAAGAGTTGGTCAAAAAGTTCCATATCTTCAGTGTAACAAAGTTCTCAGTATAATAATTGTAAGACTATGTAATATAGTGAGAGTGGATGATTCCTCTGGTTGTGGCATCACTTGAATATTATGATTACCACACTAATGACTGAAAGGAGCCATGCTGCTCTTCTGAGCTCCAGAACCTTTGCTGGCTGACTTGTAACTCTTTGGGTCTCTAATGCTGGCAAAACATATAGCATGATCATGTATTGTGGCCGGACTCACAGATTCCGGAGAGATCATCTAATGTGTATGGAGACATCCCAATTCAGCTCAAACACTGGATGCTGAATTTCAGTGCCCGATCCTTTGTGTCTGGCATGGTCATACTCCCCCCTCCCATTCAGAACGCATGTACACTCAGCTGAGGCAAGCTGCCTATCTAATGTGTATGGCATGCCAGATGTCAATGTCAGAATGTCCCATTTACTGTAATGGACATTTGTTGGATTATGTGTGTGATCCAGGCAGACATACAATTATAGTATGAAGAAAAGAGAAAATCCTTGTTCTTCTCACCTCAGGAGCCATGTAGCCTGCAGTTCCAGCGTATCCAGTGGCTGTTCGGTCTCCATGCATGTTGTCAATTGAGAGACCGAAATCTGTGATC